>NW_017691347.1:0-707 GCF_001879085.1 Nicotiana attenuata
CATAATAAAGGAATCATCAATAAAATATATACCACAATGAAGGGCACGAGTCAAACGACTAACAGATGCAAGATTAAAAGGACAGCCAGAGACATAGAGAACGGAATCTAGAGTGACAGAGGGTAGGGGATTCGCTTGTCCAACTCCTTTTGCTTTGGTTTGAGACCCATTGGCTAAAGTAACAGTGGGAAGAGATTGTGAATACGCAATATTTGACAAAAGTGATTTATTACCAGAGATATGATCAGAAGCGGCTGAGTCCACAACCCATTGTCCAGGAGGACTAGACTGGGAAACACAAGCAAAAGAATTACCAGCAACAGAAGTATTAGTCTGAGCAACAGAAGCTACTTGTGGAGATGTCTGCTTACTTGCTCGATACTGAAGGAACTCATTATACTCCCCTTCAGATAAAGAAAATTCCTGGTTACCTGTAGTCTCAGTCTGAGCAACATAAGCATTTTTGGTTGGGCGGCCATGTAAAGAATAGCATACATCACGAGTGTGTCCAAGTTTATGACAATAGGAGCACTTGGGTCTAGATCTTCCAAAACGACCTCCTCCTCGTCTATTCTCCATAGTATGAGATGCCCGATTGTCCACTTATTGGGATACGAGGACAGATGAGTCAAGTGTCTGTGATGAGCTCACTGGGTGACTAGGTGCTGCAGCAAGGCGAAGTAATCGAGAGAATAATTCATCAACTG
>NW_017691347.1:4998-5600 GCF_001879085.1 Nicotiana attenuata
ATAGAAAACAACTCAGAACGATCTTTCATTAAGAAAATCCAAGTACATCTTGAATGATCATCAATAAAACTAACAAAATAACGAAATCCCAAGGTTGAACTGACTCTACTAGGACCCCATATATCAGAGTGAACTAAAGAAAAAATAGACTCTGCGTGACTCTCAATACTACGAGGATAGGAGGCTCGGGTATGTTTCCCGAGCTGACATGACTCGCACTCTAATGTGGATAAACTAGACAAACCAGGCACCATCTTCTGAAGCTTGGATAAGCTTGGATGTCCTAAACGTCTATGAATTAGGTCCGGAGGATCTGTAACTAGACATGCCTTGGAGGATTTTAGGGAGTTAAGGTAGTAAAGCCCTTCTGATTCAAGTCCCGTTCCAATCGTCTGCCCTGTACTGCGGTCCTGCATAATAAAAGAATCATCAATAAAATATATACCACAATGGAGGGCACGAGTCAAACGACTAACAGATGCAAGATTAAAAGGACAGCCAGGGACATAGAGAACGGAATCTAGAGTGACAGAGGGTAGGGGATTCGCTTGTCCAACTCCTTTTGCTTTGGTTTGAGACTCATTGGCTAAAGTAACAGTGGG
>NW_017691348.1:0-604 GCF_001879085.1 Nicotiana attenuata
GATCCACACCAGACTAGCCATTGTAACCAAAACTTTGATGGAAGGGATTGGTGGGCAGACTTTCAGCATAGTGCCCATAATCGTCACCGGGATATACCGTGCCTTGAACAAATGTCAACAACAAGGCAGTCATTTTGAGGGTTGCAACCTATTACTTCAGCTTTGGCTCATGGAACACCTCCAGAAAGGGGAATACCGACGAGAGATCCTACGCAGAGATTGGGATGATCATATCGCCTTCCATCAGCGAAGGCGTATGAATTATATGCCTAAAATGTTCACTCAGCCGGAGGATGCCAAATCTGGGGATGGTCCTTCTGGGACCAAGTAGTTAGGAGTTCTTTATTTTGCCTTAATGATGTAATAAGTCCAATGGCCACTAGTGACATTTACTTTCTGTTATTTAGAGTCGTTTTGGATTCGTCTTATTTTTATCAATAAAATGAGGCATTTAGCATTATAAGTTCTCCAAAACTATTTGTCGCTAGGCCTACCTCGGGCACAACGAGACACCAAAATTAGGACGCGATTTATATTCCCGCACAATGTGTTTAAATACTGCAGTATTTTTTCCTCATAACCCGCACTAACTTGTTACCTTTTT
>NW_017691348.1:4971-5599 GCF_001879085.1 Nicotiana attenuata
AGATTTGGCATGGTAACCAACATTCATCCAAGGCTGCTGAACTGGTGGAACGACCTCCATTCTAGTGATCAAACACTCGTCCGCAAGTACTTAGGGAATCTGCCTTCTCTCCCAGAGATTCAGCCTAACAACAGAATCATAGAGGCTGCAACATTGTTCTGGGATAGTGACAAGTCTGTGTTCCGCTTTGGTGATCTTGAAATAACTCCTTTACTTGAAAAGATAGGGGGTTTAGCTGGAATTCCTTGGGAGACTCTGGGTTTGCTTATGCCAGAAAATCGCAAAGGAAGGGGTTTCCTTAAGATGATGGGACTGAAGAAAAACCCAGACTTGACATGTTTGAAAGACTCCTCAATCCCATTTGACTATCTATACGAGAGGTACGGCCATAGCAAGTCATACCGCACCTATTCAGATGAATTTGCTATCACCTCATTGGGGCATGTCCATAGAAGGGTCTTTGTCTTCATGTTTTGCTTTTTGGGGATGATCGTGTTCCCTATGAAGAAGGCTAGGATCCACACCAGACTAGCCATTGTAACCAAAACTTTGATGGAAGGGATTGGTGGGCAGACTTTCAGCATAGTGCCCATAATCGTCACCGGGATATACCGTGCCTTGAACAAAT
>NW_017691349.1:0-213 GCF_001879085.1 Nicotiana attenuata
GGCCCCACTCCCTAATTGATGCCAACATAACCTAGTGACTTTCCAGCATAGTGTCCCACACCCTAGACGATGTCAGCTTAACCTCACGACTTTCCAACATAGGGTCCCACTCCCTAGTTGATGCTACCATAACCTGATGACTTTCCAACATAGGATCTCACTCGCAGGTTGATGCCAGCATAACCTGATGACTTCAACATAGGTCCCATCCTA
>NW_017691349.1:4621-5599 GCF_001879085.1 Nicotiana attenuata
TCTAGATGATGCCAACATAACCTGATGATTTTCCAACATAGGGTCACCAATCCCTAGTAGATGCAAGCATAACCTGAGGACTTTCCAACATAGTGTCTCACTCCCTAGTTGATGCAAGCATAACATAATGACTTTCCAACATAGGGTCGCACTACCTAGTTTATGCCAGCATAACCTGATAACCTTCAAACGTTGGGTCCCACTCCCTAATTGATGTCAGCATAACCTGATGATTTTCTAACATAGGATCACCACTCTATAGTTGATGCTAGCATAACCTGATGATTTTCCAATATAGGGTTGCCACTCTCTAGTTGATGCAAGCATCACCTGATGACGTTCCAACATAGGGTCCCACTCCCTAGTTAATGCCAACATAAACTGATGACTTTCCAACATAGGGTCTCACTCCCTAGTTGATGCCAGCAAAACCTGATGACCTTCAAAAATTCTGCCCCACTCCCTAGTTGATGCCAGCACAACCTGATGTCTTTCCAACATAGGGCCCCACTCCCTAATTGATGCCAACATAACCTAGTGACTTTCCAGCATAGGGTCCCACACCCTAGACGATGTCAGCTGAACCTCACGACTTTCCAACATAGGGTCCCACTCCCTAGTTGATGCTACCATAACCTGATGACTTTCCAACATAGGGTCTCACTTGCTGGTTGATGCCAGCATAACCTGATGACTTTCCAACATAGGGTCCCACTCCTTAGTTAATTCCAGCATAACCTAATGACTTTCTTACATACGGTCCCACACCCTAGATTATGTAAGCATAACCTCATGACTTTCCAACATAGTGTCCCACTCCCTAGTTGATGCCACCAGAACCTCATGACTTTCCAACATAGGGTTCCACTCGCTGGTTATGCCAGCACAACCTGAACCTGATGACTTTCCAACATAGGGTCCCACTCTCTGGTTGATGCCAGCATAACCTGATTACTTTCCAACACAGGGTCCCACTCC
>NW_017691350.1:0-610 GCF_001879085.1 Nicotiana attenuata
ACAGGGCAGAAAGGGGATAAAAGAGATGTCGGGCCTGCGGACGCCTGCAGGACTACCTCCGAAACTAGTGGACTGAAGGACTCCTCCCTGGCTACTACTGCGCACCGCAAGCTGCTCCGACACCTGGATCTATGCAAAAGAGCACAGAGTGTAGCATCAGCACAACCGACCCCATGTGCTGGTAGGTGCCTGGCCTAACCTCAGCGAGGTAGTGACGAGGCTAGGACCAGACTCCAGATAAACCTGTGCAGATATATATATACATACAACGAAGAGGCAAACAGAAATAAACAATTAAAACTAGGGGGAGGGAACATGCTTCAGAGGTAACAGATATAACTAGAATATCAGGGAGTAATAGAAGAAGAAATCTACAGTCTAGCTTCTAACACGGAAATAAGAAATAAAGAAAATTTTCATATTCAGCTCATCTCGTTGCAGGCATGCAACCCGATCCCATTTCATCAACTCGTGGTAGGCGTACCACCCGCTCCCGTTTCATATCTTGTGGTAGGCGTACTACCCGCTCCCATTTCATCAATCTGTGTAGGCGTACCACCCGCTCCCATTTCATCAATCTGTGGTAGGCGTACCACCCGCTCCCATTTCA
>NW_017691350.1:4819-5599 GCF_001879085.1 Nicotiana attenuata
TAAATCAAATTGAAGAAATACGGGAAGAAGAGAAATAAAAACCAGGTAAAAAAAGGAAAGAAAATAACAAAATTAAAGCAATTAAATTGACATTAAGTTACCAGATGTGAGATGGGATGAAGATTAACAAGTCCAAGCAATGAATTATGAGTAACAGGCAGGATGAACAGTGCTTTTAAGGTTCTGAGATCCAAAGGTTCGAAAAGTGTAACAGGAGGGCCTCAGGCCCAATTTATAGAAAAGGACCTGGGGCCCAGTCTTACCAACCAGTGCGGACCGCACAAAATTGACCGCGGTCCACACCACTCAACATGATTCAAAGCTTGAGAAGGAAACCACTACGGTCCGCACAAAACGGAATGCGGCTGCAGTGGTCCACCGTGGACCACACAAAATGGATTGCGGCTGCGGTGGCAAACTTCAGAGAGTGTTATTTTCACCCTTTCTTCAGTGCGGTCCACACTAAATGTAGTGCGGCCGCATAGGAAACTTCAGAGACCTGATCATTTTATCCACTATGTCCTGCACTATATCAACACCATCCTGTAGCATCTCGCAACCAGTTAGTCCAAAAATAAATCCTATAATACAATGAAAATCAAATAAAAACAAGAAGAAAAACACATGGGTTGCCTCCCAAGAAGCGCCTGATTTAACGTCGCGGCACGACGCATGTTACCATCCAATCATTTGAAATGAACAAGAGCTACCACATGGCCATCATCAAACTTTCCCAAATAGTGCTTGACCGTATGCCCATTCACTCTAAAAACTTCCCCA
>NW_017691351.1:0-256 GCF_001879085.1 Nicotiana attenuata
CCTAGTCGCCTTTTGCTAACATAGGGCTCCAATCCCTAGATGAGATTTTTAGACATAGGGCCTCCATTCCCTAGTCACCTTTTTTGCCAACCTAGGGCTCCAATCCCTAGTTGAGTTTTTAGACATAGGGCCTCCATTCCCTAGTCGCCTTTAGCCAACATAGGGCTCCAATCCCTAGTTGAGATTTTAGATATAGGGCCTCCATTCCCTAGTCGCCTTTTGCAAACCTAGGGCTCCAATCCCTAGTTGAGATTTT
>NW_017691351.1:2725-5599 GCF_001879085.1 Nicotiana attenuata
CCTATGTGAAGTAGACTTTTTCGAACATCGTCAAAATTCCCTGAATGCTTACTTCCCTATGACTTCAGAAGAGATTTCTGAAGTATAGTGGAGCATTTGAAATGCTTTTATAGTAAAAGCTACAATCATTCTTTGATTATTCAGATGTGAAGTGATCCTAAGGCACACATGTTGATTCCCTGCAACTATCATTACAGATAATGCTGCAAACTTGAATAGTCACTTGATGAGGGAGGTATGTGAGCAGTTTAAGATCACGCATCGGAACTCTACCCCTTATCGACCCAAAGCCAATGGTGTCGTCGAAGCAGCAAACAAGAACATCAAAAAGATTATGAGAAAAATGATCCAAAGTTCCAGGCAATGGCATGAAAAATTGCCGTTTGCATTGTTGGGATATCGCACTACTGTGCGCACATCAGTTGGAGCAACCCCATATCTTTGGTTTATGGCACTGAAGCCGTAATACCCGCGGAACTTGAAATCCCTTCTCTTAAAATCATTGTTAAACCTGAAATTAAAGACAGTGAGTGGGTCAAAACCCGTCTGGAACAGTTAACCCTGATCGATGAAAAGCGAATGGCCGCAGTCTGCCACGGGCAGTTGTATCAACAAAGAATGGCCTGCGCCTACAACAAGAAAGTGCGACCTAGAAACTTTGAAGTGGGGCAACTCGTTTTAAGGCGTATTCTTCCCCATCATCAGGAAGCAAAAGGAAAGTTTTCTCCTAACTGGAAAGGCCCATACATTATCAGAAAATTGTAGCCAAGATGGACGTTATACCTGGGAGACATCGGAGGGAATGACCCCGAAACAGTTGTAAATACAGACGCAGTCAAAAGGTACTATGTCTTATCCTTCTGCAGCAACAACATTATCCAATTAGGATGACGAAGGCTTTCATTCTCGCTACCCCAAACACTCCGATCCTTTGCTAACCCTTTGAGCCGGTTACCTTTCTTTCATTACCCTCTTTGGAACTTGAAGATGTTTGTAAAAATAAAATATAAAAAAAGAAAAAAAAGCATCAAAACAAAAAAAAAAGAAAAAAGAAAAGAAATCCAACAAAAAAACAAAAAACAAAACAAAATATTTCCCTGAACTACGTTCGACTTGATTCCGAAAGGATATGTAGGCAGCCTCTCTCTGGGGTTCAGTCACACCAAAACAAAAAACCAATTTCGCCCAAAAGTGAAACTGGGGCAGATGTTATAATGGTTCGGCAATGATCCCGCCTGAATGGTTCCAAAGTTGTAATTTGAATCCAAATTCTTTTTTTACCCAAACCTTGTTCAAGTCCTTCCGATCAATTGGTGAAACGTGTTCAAAATCGGAGAACGCAATTGTTTGGATTCGATGCAACCAAGATGAGAGAAATAAAATGAAAGAGTCTTACTGGCGAAAACCCACGGGCACCATAAGTCGACGGTGAGCAGAGAAATTGAAAATGAGAGAGTCTTGTTAGTGAAAACTCGTAAAGAGCACTATAAGGCGATAGTGAGAAGAGAAATGAGAGAGGTCGATTGGCAAAAACCCGCAAAGGGTGCCGTTGATCGAAAAGAACAAATCCCTCACCACCGTTGGCACTAAAAGAGTCCTAGAAAGGTTTCTCGGTTTTAAAACATGGATCGCAATGGGTTTACGAGAAGTTGGATAGTTGTGCAGATCAGGTATCCAGTCCAAGAAGCATGTCATGTCTATTGAAGTCTACATGCACTCCAGATAAGTCCTTCTTTCCTCCCCGAAAGGGACACTTCTCCTTAAATGCACTATCTTGTCCTTTTTTTACTTTTCTTTGAATCCCTTTCGGCTTCACTCTGTTCCGAAACTAATACAAAGAAAAGGTGGTAAGATTGGTTTTACAGGGTTCTGCTTAATAAAAGCCAAGTCTAAAGAAAAGTACCCAGCCTCAGCGGGTGCATCAAGTCGATCCCGACTAGCCATGATGGCCGATTGCTCTTAAATCAAAGTTATTGAAAATGAAAAGAAATCCAAAGTCAAAAGCCCTTAGAGGTAGAATAAGGTGAAAAGGCCAAAGCACCACAGGGGTGAACCGTCATGAGAAATTTTGGAAAATTGAGTTCCTCGGTTTTAGGAGAGAGATCAATCTTCAGAAAAGCCAACAAGCAGCAGAGGTTCTCACCAAAAGAGTTGGGCCGAGATCAAGTGATCAAAAACAATCAAGGCCACAAAACCAACCATCGTTTAAAACTAATAATCGTTCTTTGTTTGAAAATTTGAAACAGGTGCAATCCAAAGCAATCGTGCATGAACAAGGTGCAACCAAAAAAGAAAAAAAATGCGCAAGTGCTAGAAACGGCTTTGCAGAAACAATCCATAAAAAGGGAAGTCCCCTCCAAGTTTTTTCCCGCAATTATCCATTCCATGAAATAAAAAAAAAGAAGATAAAGGAAAACAAAATGAAAAAAAGAGATAAGAAGAAAAAAAAATGGTAGCCTAGGACCCCAATCTCTACTTTTACGCTTTTCCAACATAGGGTCTCCAATCCCTAGTTGAGATTTTTAGACATAGGGTCTCCATCCCCTAGTCGCCTTTTGCCAACATAGGACTCCAATCCCTAGTTGAGCTTTTAGACATAGGGCCTCCATTCCCTAGTTGCCTTTAGCCAACATAGGGCTCCAATCCCTAGTTGAGATTTTAGACATAGGGCCTCCATCCCCTAGTCGCCTTTTGCCAACATAGGGCTCCAATCCCTAGTTGAGATTTTAGACATAGGGCCTCCATTCCCTAGTCGCCTTTTGCCAACATAGGGCTCCAATCCCTAGTTGAGATTTTAGACATAGGGCCTCCATTCCCTAGTCGCCTTTTGCCAATATAGGGCTCCAATCCCAAGTTGAGATTTTTACACATAGG
>NW_017691352.1:0-5599 GCF_001879085.1 Nicotiana attenuata
TAGTTGATGTCAGCGTGACCTGATGACTTTCCAATATAGGGTCTCACACCCTAGTTGATGCCAGCATAAGCTAATGACTTTTCCAACATAGGGTCCCACTCCCTAGTTAATGCCACCGTAACCTGATAACTTTTCCAACATAGGGTCCCATTCCCTAGTTGATGCTAGTATAACCTGATGACTTTCCAACATAGGGTCCCACTCCGTAGTTGATGCCAGCGTGACCTGATGACTTTCCAACATAGGGTCTCACTCCCTAGTTGATGCCAGCACAACTTAATGACTCTCCAACATAGGGTCTCACTCCCTAGTTGATGCCCGCATAAGCTGATGACTTTTCAAACATAGGGTTCTACTCCCTAGGTTATGCCACCATAACCTTATGACTTTTCCAACATAGGGTCTCATTCCCTATTTGATGCTACCATGACCTAAGACATTTCCAACATAGGGTCACACTCCCTAGTTGATGCCGGCATAACCTTATGACTTTCTAACATAGGGTCCCACAACCTAGTTGATGCTAATGTGACCTAATGACTTTCCAACATAGGTTCTCACTCCCTAGTTAATGCCAGCATAACTTGATGACTTTCAAACATAGGGACCCACTCCCTAGTTTATGGCAGCATAACTTGATAACTATCCAACATAGGATCTCACTCCGTAGTTGATGCTAGTATAAGCCGATGACTTTTCCAACATAAGTCCCTAGTTGATGCTAGCATAAGCCGATGACTTCTCTTACATAGGGTCCCACTCACTAGTTGATGCCACCAAAACCAAATGATTTTTCCAACACAGTGTCCCACTTGTTAGCTGATGTCAGCATAATCCGATGACTTTGCCAACATTGGGTGCCACTCCGTAGTTAATGCAAAAATAAACTGATGACTTTTCCAACATAGGTTCCCACAGCCTAGTTGATGCCAGCATAACCTGATGACTTTTCCAACATAGGGTCACATTCCCTAGATGATGCCACCATAACCTGTTGACTTTTCCAACATAGCATCCCACTCCCTAGTTGATGCCAGCATAACCTGATGATTTTTCCAACATAGGGTCCCACTCTATTTGATGCCCGAATAACCTGATGACTTTCCAACACAGGGTCCCACTCCCTAGTTGATGTCAGCGTGACCTGATGACTTTCCAATATAGGGTCTCACACCCTAGTTGATGCCAGCATAAGCTAATGACTTTTCCAACATAGGGTCCCACTCCCTAGTTAATGCCACCGTAACCTGATAACTTTTCCAACATAGGGTCCCATTCCCTAGTTGATGCTAGTATAACCTGATGACTTTCCAACATAGGGTCCCACTCCGTAGTTGATGCCAGCATGACCTGATGACTTTCCAACATAGGGTCTCACTCCCTAGTTGATGCCAGCACAACTTAATGACTCTCCAACATAGGGTCTCACTCCCTAGTTGATGCCCGCATAAGCTGATGACTTTTCAAACATAGGGTTCTACTCCCTAGGTTATGCCACCATAACCTTATGACTTTTCCAACATAGGGTCTCATTCCCTATTTGATGCTACCATGACCTAAGACATTTCCAACATAGGGTCACACTCCCTAGTTGATGCCGGCATAACCTTATGACTTTCTAACATAGGGTCCCACAACCTAGTTGATGCTAATGTGACCTAATGACTTTCCAACATAGGTTCTCACTCCCTAGTTAATGCCAGCATAACTTGATGACTTTCAAACATAGGGACCCACTCCCTAGTTTATGGCAGCATAACTTGATAACTATCCAACATAGGATCTCACTCCGTAGTTGATGCTAGTATAAGGTGATGCTAGCATAAGCCGATGACTTCTCTTACATAGGGTCCCACTCACTAGTTGATGCCACCAAAACCAAATGATTTTTCCAACACAGTGTCCCACTTGTTAGCTAATGTCAGCATAATCTGATGACTTTGCCAACATTGGGTGCCACTCCGTAGTTAATGCAAAAATAAACTGATGACTTTTCCAACATAGGTTCCCACAGCCTAGTTGATACCAGCATAACCTGATGACTTTTCCAACATAGGGTCCCACTCCCTAGATGATGCCACCATAACCTGTTGACTTTTCCAACATAGCATCCCACTCCCTAGTTGATGCCAGCATAACCTGATGATTTTTCCAACATAGGGTCCCACTCTATTTGATGCCCGAATAACCTGATGACTTTCCAACACAGGGTCCCACTCCCTAGTTGATGTCAGCGTGACCTGATGACTTTCCAATATAGGGTCTCACACCCTAGTTGATGCCAGCATAAGCTAATGACTTTTCCAACATAGGGTCCCACTCCCTAGTTAATGCCACCGTAACCTGATAACTTTTCCAACATAGGGTCCCATTCCCTAGTTGATGCTAGTATAACCTGATGACTTTCCAACATAGGGTCCCACTCCGTAGTTGATGCCAGCATGACCTGATGACTTTCCAACATAGGGTCTCACTCCCTAGTTGATGCCAGCACAACTTAATGACTCTCCAACATAGGGTCTCACTCCCTAGTTGATGCCCGCATAAGCTGATGACTTTTCAAACATAGGGTTCTACTCCCTAGGTTATGCCACCATAACCTTATGACTTTTCCAACATAGGGTCTCATTCCCTATTTGATGCTACCATGACCTAAGACATTTCCAACATAGGGTCACACTCCCTAGTTGATGCCGGCATAACCTTATGACTTTCTAACATAGGGTCCCACAACCTAGTTGATGCTAATGTGACCTAATGACTTTCCAACATAGGTTCTCACTCCCTAGTTAATGCCAGCATAACTTGATGACTTTCAAACATAGGGACCCACTCCCTAGTTTATGGCAGCATAACTTGATAACTATCCAACATAGGATCTCACTCCGTAGTTGATGCTAGTATAAGGTGATGCTAGCATAAGCCGATGACTTCTCTTACATAGGGTCCCACTCACTAGTTGATGCCACCAAAACCAAATGATTTTTCCAACACAGTGTCCCACTTGTTAGCTAATGTCAGCATAATCTGATGACTTTGCCAACATTGGGTGCCACTCCGTAGTTAATGCAAAAATAAACTGATGACTTTTCCAACATAGGTTCCCACAGCCTAGTTGATACCAGCATAACCTGATGACTTTTCCAACATAGGGTCCCACTCCCTAGATGATGCCACCATAACCTGTTGACTTTTCCAACATAGCATCCCACTCCCTAGTTGATGCCAGCATAACCTGATGATTTTTCCAACATAGGGTCCCACTCTATTTGATGCCCGAATAACCTGATGACTTTCCAACACAGGGTCCCACTCCCTAGTTGATGTCAGCGTGACCTGATGACTTTCCAATATAGGGTCTCACACCCTAGTTGATGCCAGCATAAGCTAATGACTTTTCCAACATAGGGTCCCACTCCCTAGTTAATGCCACCGTAACCTGATAACTTTTCCAACATAGGGTCCCATTCCCTAGTTGATGCTAGTATAACCTGATGACTTTCCAACATAGGGTCCCACTCCGTAGTTGATGCCAGCATGACCTGATGACTTTCCAACATAGGGTCTCACTCCCTAGTTGATGCCAGCACAACTTAATGACTCTCCAACATAGGGTCTCACTCCCTAGTTGATGCCCGCATAAGCTGATGACTTTTCAAACATAGGGTTCTACTCCCTAGGTTATGCCACCATAACCTTATGACTTTTCCAACATAGGGTCTCATTCCCTATTTGATGCTACCATGACCTAAGACATTTCCAACATAGGGTCACACTCCCTAGTTGATGCCGGCATAACCTTATGACTTTCTAACATAGGGTCCCACAACCTAGTTGATGCTAATGTGACCTAATGACTTTCCAACATAGGTTCTCACTCCCTAGTTAATGCCAGCATAACTTGATGACTTTCAAACATAGGGACCCACTCCCTAGTTTATGGCAGCATAACTTGATAACTATCCAACATAGGATCTCACTCCGTAGTTGATGCTAGTATAAGGTGATGCTAGCATAAGCCGATGACTTCTCTTACATAGGGTCCCACTCACTAGTTGATGCCACCAAAACCAAATGATTTTTCCAACACAGTGTCCCACTTGTTAGCTAATGTCAGCATAATCTGATGACTTTGCCAACATTGGGTGCCACTCCGTAGTTAATGCAAAAATAAACTGATGACTTTTCCAACATAGGTTCCCACAGCCTAGTTGATACCAGCATAACCTGATGACTTTTCCAACATAGGGTCCCACTCCCTAGATGATGCCACCATAACCTGTTGACTTTTCCAACATAGCATCCCACTCCCTAGTTGATGCCAGCATAACCTGATGATTTTTCCAACATAGGGTCCCACTCTATTTGATGCCCGAATAACCTGATGACTTTCCAACACAGGGTCCCACTCCCTAGTTGATGTCAGCGTGACCTGATGACTTTCCAATATAGGGTCTCACTCCCTAGTTGATGCCAGCATAAGCTGATGACTTTTCCAAGATAGGGTCCCACTCCCTAGTTAATGCCACCATAACCTGATAACTTTTCCAACATAGGGTCCCACTCCCTAGTTGATGCCAGTATAACCTGATGACTTTCCAACATAGGGTCCCACTCCGTAGTTGATGCCAGCATGACCTGATGACTTTCCAACATAGGGTCTCACTCCCTAGTTGATGCCAGCACAACTTAATGACTCTCCAACATAGGGTCTCACTCCCTAGTTGATGCCCGCATAAGCTGATGACTTTTCAAACATAGGGTTCTACTCCCTAGGTTATGCCACCATAACCTTATGACTTTTCCAACATAGGGTCTCATTCCCTATTTGATGCTACCATGACCTAAGACATTTCCAACATAGGGTCACACTCCCTAGTTGATGCCGGCATAACCTTATGACTTTCTAACATAGGGTCCCACAACCTAGTTGATGCTAATGTGACCTAATGACTTTCCAACATAGGTTCTCACTCCCTAGTTAATGCCAGCATAACTTGATGACTTTCAAACATAGGGACCCACTCCCTAGTTTATGGCAGCATAACTTGATAACTATCCAACATAGGATCTCACTCCGTAGTTGATGCTAGTATAAGGCGATGACTTTTCCAACATAAGTCCCTAGTTGATGCTAGCATAAGCCGATGACTTCTCTTACATAGGGTCCCACTCACTAGTTGATGCCACCAAAACCAAATGATTTTTCCAACACAGTGTCCCACTTGTTAGCTAATGTCAGCATAATCTGATGACTTTGCCAACATTGGGTGCCACTCCGTAGTTAATGCAAAAATAANACATAGGGTCTCACTCCCTAGTTGATGCCCGCATAAGCTGATGACTTTTCAAACATAGGGTCCTACTCCCTAGGTTATGCCACCATAACCTTATGACTTTTCCAACATAGGGTCCCATTCCCTATTTTATGCCAGCATGACCTAAGACATTTCCAACATAGGGTCACACTCCCTAGTTGATGCCGGCATAACCTTATGACTTTCAAACATAGGGTCCCACAACCTAGTTGATTCCAACGTGACCTAATGACTTTCCAACATAGGGTCTCACTCCCTAGTTGATGCCAGCATAACTTGAT
>NW_017691353.1:0-528 GCF_001879085.1 Nicotiana attenuata
TGACCTCGATCACATTGTCAGGTTTTTCCCTCGAGCATCGGGCAGCTCTCAGCAGCAGGGTCCTCGCCCCGCGATTCAGGCAGCAGGTGATCCACAGCCCGCCCAGCCAGCTAGAGGCGGGGGTCAGGGATCATAGAGGTGGAGGCAGGGACCGTAGAGGTGGAGCTCGGACCGGCAGAGGCAGAGGATAGCCAGTGGTTGATCGTCCTAGAGATGCAGTTCAGGGAGTGGGGGCCAGCCCCGGTGTTATGCTTTGCCAGCCAGGTCCAGAGGCTGAGTCTTCCGATGCAGTTATTACAGGTACTATTCTGGTCTGTGACAGGGATGCTTCAGTGCTATTTGACCCCGGGTCTACGTATTCATATGTGTCGTCTTACTTTGCTCCCTACTTGGCTATGCCCAGTGATGCCTTGGGTATTCCTGTATAGTGTATCCACGCCAGTGGGTGATTCTATAGTGGTCGACGAGGTGTTCGATCGGTTTCCTGTGTAGTAGTATTTGAGGGTCTTGTAGACCCGTGTTGATCTA
>NW_017691353.1:4296-5599 GCF_001879085.1 Nicotiana attenuata
AAATGAACACATCTGGCCTGATATAGAGCCCATATTCACCCTTGAATCCATCCACAGACCTCAAGCCGATCCTGATCGCACTGAAATAGGCTAATAACCTTTCAATGGTCCATTATAACTCCTCTTTCGCTCATAACACATAAGAACAACCATCATTACCGGAGTAATCATCCACAGTCCACAACCCAATAAACTGATTGCCCTCCAGGCATAAATTCTCAAATTAATGACATCACCGCAATCTTCATGCTTGGTTTAACTCTTCAATCAATCAAGTGACTACATGCCACACTTATACAGCCTTCCCGTGGGGCACGCTCCCACCACCTTCCGTAACAGATAACAGGTCTGTACGTCCAAACCACGGGCCGAACTAACGCTGAAAAGCGATCAAGAATCCTTAACCAGGATGCAAAGCCTTTTCCACAAAACACCGATCTCAGGTGACGCTAAAGGCAATACCACTTACTTTAAACATCGAGACTGCTTTCGTGCTCATCCGAGCTCGTGACATCCATGTCAACATCGAACTGCAATCTTGATCCTCACTTCAATTTCCATGCCCCTCACTGCACCCAACACGCCAATATACGATAGAACACGATTTTCATCATAAATCCGGAACCACTAATAGTTTAACACTTCATCGTATAAAAACTTTTCACTTAACTCAGTTTAGGAGAACTATAGCAACACACAGGTAAATTCTCATAATCGTAGAATATGCAAGTCTCTAAGTAGTGGTCTAAGCTACCACAACCCTTCCGGAGTCCGCCTACGCATAGCAGGCCATAATAGTAGAATACTTCTGAATAACATCAGTTCTTTGTTTGTACTTGTTTTTGAGATGATTTGGAACTCTTTTAAGCTACAACATGTTTTTCTGCAAATGTGAAGAGTTTGAGGATAAGTTGTGAAATATTAATATTTTGGAGCATTGGCTCGAGTGATAAATACCATTGAGTAAGAGATGAACGTATTGAAAAGAGTTGTGATTAACCCCTTGCTGGGATGGTTTGATTACAGTGAGTAATGCCCTTGCCGGGCTGTGAAAGATATTGTTATGGTTCCCTTGTCGGGACTTGGTTATTATTTGTGTTATTCCCTTGCCGGGATTGTTCATATTACTTGTTTATTCCTCTTTCCCGTTTGGTTGTGACTGTTGTTTGGGTGAGGAAGAGTGAAATTGCACGAAGGGTCATTCAGTGCTATGTTTTGACTATTTATGCACGAAGGTACATTCCGTGCTCTGATTTGATTATATTTGCACGAAGGGTCATTCCGTGCCATGAGATGAGAGCTA
>NW_017691354.1:0-940 GCF_001879085.1 Nicotiana attenuata
ACAAATTTGAATCTGTTTTCTCAGTCACGGCTAATCATTATGCCCTCTTGAGTAACTTCAGCGCTTTCCTTACTGTCTCTGCTAGTGACGATGATGAGTCGTGTAAATCAATTCGAAAAGAATATGTCATCAATGTTGATGAAAGTCAAATACTCAATATAACTTTTTCTCCTTCACCAAACTCTTATGCTTTTGTTAATGGGATTGAGATTATTTCCATGCCAACTGATCTTTGCGCCAAATTTTGAGAGTTTCGAGTCAGAATCGCGGCCCTCTTGATGAGACGACATTAGGGTTGTTCTTGAACAAAGACGCCGGAGTTTGGGGCTGAGCAACTTGATTTTCTGTTAATATATTTCAATGTATTTTCATGTATTTCATTGTATTGATTGTCTTTTTTTCCATTGTAATTCAATGTATCTCGTTTTATTCCATGTATTTCATTGTATTCAATGTCTTTTTTTTCATTGTATTTCAGTGTATCCCGCTGTATTCTATGTATTTCATTGTATTCACTGTCTCGCTATATGCCATGAATGTATTCATATATTTTTTTTTTATTAATATAATTTATGTATTCAGTATGTATTATATAATTTCTCTGAAGATTGCTATGTTTTTGGGGTATTTTTCGGTTGAGAATCTTTTTTATAACTGAAAATACAAAATTTCTGTGTTATAATTGAGTTTGTTGAGTTATATTAGGAGTCTATTATGTTAATTGATTCACTTTCCGTTTTAAAAACAGTGTAATCCCCTATTTTACGCTGTGAATACAGTTGAATACAGTCGAATACAATAATCTGTCTAGCTGTAATCCCATGTTTCACTCCATGAATACAGTCGAATACACTCGAATACAACAACTGATTAGTTGGACTTCCCTGATTCACGCCTATTTTTGCTACTGTATTCATGAATACAATAGCTTAAATACATC
>NW_017691354.1:3611-5598 GCF_001879085.1 Nicotiana attenuata
ATAATAAATTGCAGCCACTCTGAATTCAGTGACTCTAAATATGAAATCCGCTTCTAATTCTTTACAGGATGAACTAACTACTTGGTGGCGCAAAACGTTGGAGAGTGGTGGGAAGGTTCCTACAGAAGAAGATTTAAGACAAAAACTCGAGGAGCGGATGAAACTAGGGTTCTAAGAACTCGTCACAGCAACACATTAGTACCGAGTTTGGTTCGTCCAAAAGTGTCAAACCAGACCAAGATATGAGCTATTCCACCATCTTGTAAATAAGATTTTGGGTGCTATTTCACAACATTCTTTGTTCTTTTTATCTAATATTCTAGACATGTGAGATTGAGAATTATTTTTTTAGTGTTCATCTTTTGTATATAGATGAATTTGTTTGTGATCATAAGGCAATGAAATGTTAAATAACACAAGACATTGTTTGTAATAGGAAAAGAAACTTGGTTGCTATTGGTAAAGAACATTTTTCCAATATGAGCATCTTCTCCTTGTGTTTGGTCCAGTAGTTAAATATATAATGTTGCAGTGGGTGGACATTACTATGTTAATCATCTTTATAATGTTGTACTATCCAAGTAATGAAACTCAAGAATATCAATGTAACATAAACCATCAACCAGTGAGCTTGGAATATTGTCATCAACTTTTTCAAAATGTTCCATTCAACAATTACATTGACTAATGCAACTATAAATAAATAAATTAATCAATTAATTTTCATGACATTCAGCCATATAGAGGAGTTGTGGAGGGTGATCATGGGGTGTTATACGAAACACCTGGACCAACTCAAATTAGGAACCTGAATTTGATACGAAAAATTAATAAAAACTCAAAATATTGCAAGGAAAAAGGAAAAAGTAAATCGAATACCTTTTCCACTTGATAATTCTATAAAGTAATTTCAGGAACAACTATTTACTTGAGGCATCTTATCCTTGTCATAGTATTACTTTAATGGTTCGTTTGGTTTGACGTATAAGAAGGTATAGTGCTGATATAAAAATTTAATATCACCTTAATCCTTCGTTTGGTTAGCAAACGAGGTATAAGTTATGTCAGGTTTAAAATTAACACCGGGATAACTTATACCTTATAGAGAGTGGGGTAATTAGCACCGGTATAACTTATACATTCTTCTTACAAATTATGCAATTGTCATATTTAATACAACATACCAAACAATAAATAAAAAAACAATCCCAGCATAGTTAATTATCCCGGCATAACTTATATCAGTATAACTTATCCCGGCATAAGCCGTATTCAAACCAAACAACCCATAAGGAAATAAAAGAGAAAACGCCATTGATTTACCCTAAAAAGCACCGAACAAACCCTAAAAACAATTTAATTTCATAAATCAAGCAAAGTTCTGGAGAAAAAAAGGATGAAGTAACTTACTGATTTGCAAAGGGAAATCAAGTCACAAACCCATCAGAAGATTATGCTTTGTTTCTTACTTTGAGTGACGGATCATAATACTTTCTAAGGGTATGATATTTGGATATTTATGTCTTTAAAAAAAAACTGTTTTGAGTGAATTTTAAAATTTAAAATATAGGAATTTTTACCTCCTATAGCAAAGGTTGATACCTTATTTATTTTAAATAAATACCCTTTTAAAAAATTATATTCCATAGCTGCCTTTTGATTTTTATAGCCAAATATCTATTTATGGTTACCTCCTACCATTAAGCCATAAAATACTCTTTGTATTATTTTTCTCTCTCATTCTTTCAGATTTTTCTCCATCCTCTCTCTCATTAGGGTTCACCAGAGTTTATTATATGAGTGCCCGTATTTTGCAATCTCAATTCACCTACAATTTCATTGTTTCCCCTAGCACTAAATTCCTCCGTCTCTATTTTTATCCGACCGACTACTCTGGATTCAACAAATTTGAATCTGTTTTCTCAGTCACGGCTAATCATTATGCCCTCTTGAGTAACTTCAGCGCTTTCCTTACTGTCTCTGCTAG
>NW_017691355.1:0-1073 GCF_001879085.1 Nicotiana attenuata
GTTAATAATAAATCTCGTTCCGACTGTCCTTTAATTGGAAAAACTCCTTTACACCCTCACAGGTGTAGCGTAAAAAGGGAGGTGTGACATGTACTATCAAATATTGCTCAGACACTTCTGGTATCATAAGAGAAAATCACAATCAAATAAACAATTATTTAAGCACAAGAAAACTCCTCTTCATAATATTTTGCTACTTCAGGAAGCGATTTCAATTGTATTACTTCTTCAGGAGCAAATTTAAAATACGAAATATTGAGTATATATTCTCTCAATCATATTACCTCTTCTGGAGGTGAATGGTAATATATTTACATGAAGAGCGCGTTCATATTTACCAGATTTATTAATATTGTCACATTCACTTAAGGGAATTGATTATTATTATTAAAAGTTCTCATCCTTCAGGAAAATCGAACATAATTATCTGAATGCGCATTAATCACATCAAATTGTGATGCTTCAACCTCTTTTAAAATATTTACTACTTCAGGAGCAAATCGAGGCGTGCATTTAATATAGAGAACATTTATGTAGCTTATCTTCAATTGTAACCATAGAAAGCCTAAATTATCACTTCTGGTGATCATAGGCATATACCACTTCTGGTGGTTAACAAAATATAATTACAATGAGATATACGAAAACCACTTCTGGTGGTTGTATATTTCTTGCAAACTCTGCTAGAGTTTAAGTTGATCTAATAATGTTATCCATATTCTTTAAAATGACATAAATAAGATATATCGTAGTAAACATCATTATCAAATCATAATTTTTCTTTATGTACAACAATTACATAACCATACTATCTACTACAAACAACAAAAATCAAAATATTTATATTTCTGCAGATTCACCACCGATTACATGACTTGTTTCTCCTTCTGGGAGTGTAAAGTAATCAGCTACATCCAAATGCATGAAGTCTAAATTATCTTCAGAAATAAAATTTGCTTCAGCATTTTTCTCTGTCTTCTTCAGGGAGGCTTGATAAAGCTCAACCAGGTGCTTTGGCGTACGACAGGTACGTGACCAGTGCCCTTTTCCTCCACATCTATAGCATGCACTTT
>NW_017691355.1:4732-5598 GCF_001879085.1 Nicotiana attenuata
CACATAATGTGTTCCATTTTTCGGACTTTGAGCTTACCCCGACATTAGAGGAAATAGCTGGCTACATTGGAAAGGATGAGGTTCCGTTGAGGCACAAATACTTGGTTACCCCCAGAGTGGTAGCCGTGCACAGATTTCTAGATTCTTTAAAGATAGTCAGAACCGTCCATAACACAGATCTAGCAAGTGGCTTTTGTACTCTGAGCTTCATATATCAGCGATATGGCCATATTGGGGGGTTCAACAACCCAGAAAGTAAGATATGTAGCAAAGGAAACCGCCAAAAGTGGGAAGAGCATCGACGTTTCGCCTTTATGGTAGCTTTCCTGGGGCTTCTGGTATTTCCAAGGAAGGATGGGAACATTGACATAAAAATAGCTGGGGTCGTCAGCACATTAATTACTCAAGCCAAAAGTACACTGGCACCTATGATATTGGCTGACATCTTCCGTGCTCTTACAGCTTGCAAGGCCGGGAAAGCTTTCTTCGAAGGGTGCAGTCTATTGTTAAAAATGTGGATGATCGAGCATCTGTGTCATCGCCCTCAGTTTTTGAGCTATGGGTCTCCAGAAAAATCATGCATAGAAGAGTTTTACACGAGGATTAAAGGGGTTGAAATTGCCAGAAGGAGTCACAGGTTGGACAACATATTTTCGGTCCCTCACTGCTAGCCAAATAGAGTGGACACTGGGATGGTTACCCGTTGATGAAATCGTATACGGCGATTCAAACGGTGACTTGGGACACCATTAATCTCCCAAGTGGCGACTCTGAATGTTAATAATAAATCTCGTTCCGACTGTCCTTTAATTGGAAAAACTCCTTTACACCCTCACAGGTGTAGCGTAAAAAGGGAGGTGTGACAT
>NW_017691356.1:0-946 GCF_001879085.1 Nicotiana attenuata
GTCATTTCCGTTTAGAGCCATGTGTACCTAATGGATCAACACAAATAAAATTAGTAAAAAGAAGGAAAGAGAAGCAAAACACAAAACTAGCTACACAAATAGTCAACACCGTAAGCTCCCCGGCAACGGCGCCAAAAAGTGATTAGGTCGCAGCGGACTCAACCTTTGGAAGAGTGGGCGCTAATACTTTTACCCAATAGTGGTATCGGGGTCAATTTCCACAGGCAGCTAGGAAGGGAGTTGGATATTTGTTTAGCCTAGAAATGCGAGTTTGCTTCTAATTGATCTTCTATCATTTTTGGGTATTTTTTTTTTTGTGATTATCAACTACAATTTAACAACTACTAATTATAACTAAATTATGCTAAGATATTAAGTCTAGGTTGTATCAAGATAGAGAAAGACACTAGGGTCGTGGCATTTACCTAGGTGGTCAACTAACGGGTAGAGATTCCTAATACGAGAATGATGATTATGGGGCTTATGATATAACCGTTGCACGATAGCACTCACTCTCACACCTCACGGTAGAAAGAATAATTTTGCCCAATTGACTCTCTCGAGACCAATTGGGTAGGCTAACAAACCAAGCAACTTAGGGTTCAAGTTGGGTAATTACTCTCTCGAGGTTTTACCCGTTAATTGGGACTACCATTCTCATAGGTCCATCCCAATTCCTTGTTGGGTTAATTTTGGAGTCATAGACACTCTTTCTCAAGAAGAGTCAAGACCCACTAAGCTAGACTTAGTGTTTGCAACCACCAAATCCAAGTGAAAACATAAAATTAACCCAAATATCAAACACCCAACATCATTCAAGCATTAAACAATCATACCCATTAATTACCCACACTAGGGTTGAGCCACAACCCTAACTTATGGGTTTAGCTAGCCATAATAACAACAGAAATTGAAGAAGAAATAGATAAAATGAACATATTAATTA
>NW_017691356.1:4891-5598 GCF_001879085.1 Nicotiana attenuata
CATTCCTTCACCATTGTTCTATATCGCTCCCAGATCTCATGCAAGGGTTCCGTTGGCATTTGCTTAAAGGCTAGAATCTCATCCCGAAGAGCTGCCATATGACTTGGAGAAAAGAACTTGGCAATAAATTTGTCCGCCAATTCATCACATGTGGTGATAGAATGATTTGGTAACCTTTCTAACCAGTCCAACGCTTTACCCCGAAGAGAAAACGGGAAAAGCCTCATTATCAACGCATCCTCTGACATGTTTGTTTGTTTGCTGCCCCAGCAAGTATCTACGAACCCCTTCAAGTGCTTGTATGCATTTTGGTCAGAGGCGCCCGTAAAATATCCCCTTTGCTCGAGCAAGATCAACATGACATTTGTGATTTGAAAGTTCCCCGCCCGGATTCGGGGAGGAACGATGGCACTTGCGTACCCTTGATTAGGAAGAACTCTTGGGACCGCTCTTGGTGGTGGCGGAGGAGGGTCTGGAATAGGATTGTAGTCATGTACATTAGCATTGGCATTTCGACCTCTCCGTGGTACTTGAGGTACCGGAAGCTCATCTTGCTCAACATCTTCAACCTCCTCCCCCGCCAAGGCATTGCCAAGAGGGTCATTTCCGTTTAGAGCCATGTGTACCTAATGGATCAACACAAATAAAATTAGTAAAAAGAAGGAAAGAGAAGCAAAACACAAAACTAGCTACACAAATAGTCAACA
>NW_017691357.1:0-5598 GCF_001879085.1 Nicotiana attenuata
ACTCGTCATACGAGGAAATTTCGGTTGCCATCCTAGACCGACAAATCCGCAAGCTACGGAATAAGGAGGCAGCCTCTATGAAGCAAAAATCTGGAAGAGATGACGTGGGAAGCGGAGGAAGAAATGAAGTCTAAATACCCCCACCTATTTCAAACTGGAGATATGGCTCGAGATGGGATACCTCAGCACAGCCTTATTAAGGCCAGTAGGTCCTCGAATAAGCTCTTATTTTTGACTTTCCGAATTTATAATAGACAACTGTGTGAGGCCAAGTATGGCATATATATTATGTTTTTCTGGTCCGCGTGCAGGGTGGTTTTAGTCTAGTATACGAAGGAGACTCTAGCAAAATTTTACCAAGGTATCCAAGAGTAAACAATCGAGACGAATGTTCTAAGGGGGAGATGTTACATCTCGCGTTTCTCGTACGTTGAAGTTTCGTCTTCAGTTAATTGACATAGACTCGGGGATGAGATTATCTTGAGGTTAGCATATTTATTCCATTTATAACAAGCGATAAGTAAGTGCCATGNACTTGAATCAGATTCCAAATATTAAATTAAGCAACGTAATTCTTCAACCAACCCAACCAGAATTATTGGAACTTTAGCAACAAAAATTTTGGCGATTCTAACTGAGTACGGTGCAACCTTTTTCAAGAACATCATACGAATTTTTCCCTACTCCAGGTATGTTAACGCCAAGCCCTTCCTTCATTTTGGCATGATCTCGTCATTACACAAGTTTGATAACGAGACATAAAGAAAAATTCAAATCCCGAAATTTACGTATATTTTTCTAGTCTCGCAAGTTACAATATACTCTTTATCGGGGCTTCATATTCATTTGAGTATTTTCTTCTTCCATTCAAGAGAGCAGAGAATCTATATATACAATATTACATTATTTTCATTACTATCGAGCTATAATCGATGGGCAGGCCCCTATTGGGCAACCTCTGATCAGATGGTAAGTTATGTCCGAGCCTACTGTGGTCGAGCGCTTCTGAGCGAGCCCAGCATGGCCGACATACAGAGCCTAGTATGGCCGAGCGCCTATGAGCGAAATCCCTCATCTGCACATTGTATAAGGCTGAACAAGATGTATGAGGTCATAACCATAACCCAAGATGTAATCACATGATATACCCCATCACTTCGGCACTCACAGTAGGAACTGATGACTACCATTACTGCCTAAAAACAAATCCGTTATCGGTAGCAAACCTCCTATCGGTTAGAACCTTGTTCAAAACCTTCATACCCTACCGATGATGAAAGAAACATGCAAAACCGCTTAACCACTCATCTGATTAATAAGCCAAGAAACTCACTCGCCCGAGCAGGGCCATTGTCCAAATCCTCAATAACATATAGTGTTACTCTTCCAAACCTTCATCATCCCAATACAATAGCACAAATCTCAGGTCTAGAAACCTCATCTCAGCCAATACAAGCAGCCCTACCGACAAGTGCCAAAAATAATCATATGAAGCCCCACGCAACCGGGTTCTGTGCAGCAACAATTAATAATTCAGACATGACAGATAACAGTAAGAAAACTAAATAAGAAGACCACTAAGCAAGTTAAGCAGACAGGGAAATTTTAGCGTTTTACTATGAACTATTTTCAACAAGGTAAAAGCAAAATACATGAAATAGGAATAAAGAGTCACATTTCATCGCTGCACCGTTACGGCGTGCAATCCGATCCCATCACATCAATCCACATAGGGTACCCATCGAGCCATAATACTTGGGCTCACTGATCACATGTGAATCAATATCAAGCACAACCGAGTGCACAAAAATATAACTGTGGGTAAAATTATCAGGAACAAACAATACTGAGAAGGACAAGCACAACTATGGTGCAATAAGCAAATCAACATCACGAAGGTCACCTTGCCCTAATGCCATGAGTCCTAAATTGAATCACAATATGCGTGCGAAGAATCATGTAACCCTCACATCCCGCCATAGTATAAGAGAGAAACATATAACATAAACCAAGGCGCGAATTAACATCCATTCCGCCCGATGATATACATATGGTAAGAACTGCGCAAGAACAAACAAGTTCGATCTGATACAGAATACACAATCTCATTAGGCTCAAAAACAACCCCCAAACCAATTTCCGATCATCCCCCAAACATGCAATTAACCTTCCAAAAGTCAATAGCAATCTTTCCATAACACCTACTATCCATCATCCAATCCTCGACATTTCTTCACAACTTGCAATCAAGGAATAGTCTGCCAACGAGAACATCCAGTCTCTGAGCCTCACGAATACCATAATCTTCGTATCCAATCTCAACACCTCTACTCAATGGCTGACATGTAACTCATACCCCCTCAACTTGAAAAAAAAATACTCATAAGTCAAAACACAATGTACCCGCCAACAGGCGAACTCTCCTCTGGTGGGAACATATAGTGCCGGCAAGACCTTAAACACCCGAAATCGATCGTGTCATCAAGATCTCAAATCCTTCCCTCCAAAACTATCTGCATCCTTGTACATGCAACCTTTCAACCCCATACGGCGCATTGCCTCTAACATGCTAACTCGTAACACTATGAAAGTCTCATAGTCAACGCTGAACCATAAGAAAATTGAACACCACATCACCCGAGAATCTTTCATTTAACTCAATCCAGGCGAACACCACCACACGCAATATAGCTTCTATACCTGTAGAAAACATCAACTACAACCGTGGTCATAACCATGATAAATTCTCCGGAACTCAGTAACACATAATTGAGTAATCAGAACCAATCACCTCTAACTCAATCGAGTCACGCAGACTGCCAACCCGAAAGTAACTCAATCCGATATGACCACCTTGAGGGAACTTCCTGGCAAACCGAAGCCATTTCTTGCATCACTCCAACATTGACATGTAGACCTTCCTTGACAAGGAAATGCCGCAGATCCGATTACCATTCGCTACCGTTTTCAAGCCCGCCCGCAGACAAATTCAAAAATCTTTAAAGGCTACATACGACCCGAAACTCTCCAAAACCTTCTCGATAACTACTCATCTTACTCTAATTTTCCAATACACAACTAATACGCGTCGAGCAACCCGTGCTTCACCAGCATATGACCATCCAAAGAAATAACCAAGCAATATCTCGGCCCGAAAACTGATACTGTCCATGACCCTACAATCCGATTGTCATTAGAAGACTCCACCACTTAGACTTAGCTCGAAGCCATAGATCACCCCATCAGCACCCCAAAGTACCATATCTTCACAGCTTGCCTCGATCTCGCACGAGTATTTAGCTGAATACTTCAAAAACTCATGCAATACTGGTCATAGAACACCCCCGAAACTCTGCCAAGCGCTTATCCATCATTGCAATAGTCAAACAACTTCCCCAAATGCTCTAAAATGATTACATATGCACTCCACCAAATGGAAACCTCACACGAGACACATAATCCAAACTCATTATACAAGAGATGGCCCACCGATTATACTCAAATTGACATCTTGCCATCCTACCTTAGTCACAATAGCCAGGCCAGCAGCCAATTTTCCCAAATCTGTGCTTACCAACCAGACATATGAACCTGTCTCATACCACAAATGAACGACTAGAAGATTTAACACTGCATCTGCTTCTAAGGCTAGACAATATATTGTAATCTGTCTGCAGCATCACTGATCGTCGGCACATAACGAATACTGAGTGCACGACACCACATATGAGCGATTGAGAAGAGTCAAAGTCGTAGATTTCAAGCTGAAACAAGGCCGCGCAATAAGGAAAGAAGAAATGGAAATTTTTCCTAAATATCCTATAGCCTCCCGAAGATAGGTATGGACCTCATCATACCGATCTATAGGACTCTACTATACACTTGCTCATGACTCGTAGAACCGACGAACCTAGTGCTCTGATACGGCCTTGTCACGACCCAAAAACCACTAGTTGTGATGGCACCTAACTCGATCTGCTAGGTAAGCCAACTGACAGAAAATACAATCCAAAAGAGATTATAGGAAAATAGTAAAGAATTAGCTGAACATTTACAAATTGACCCAAGAACTGGTAGTACGACTCATGAGCTTCTAAGACTTGAAATTTACAAAGCTGGTACAAATAACTACACGATCTATTTGAAATTTACATAAACAGATTACCAAAATCTAAGCTACCAAAGACAAATGGAAGCTATATCTGGAATGCACGAGCATCTTTAGAGTCAGCACCCGACATCACCAGTAGCTCCGCTCCAAAAATCTGTACGCAATGTACAGAAGTGTAGTATCAGTACAACCGACCCCAAGTACTGGTAAGTATTTTGTCTAACCTCGTCGAAGTAGTGACGAGGCTTCTTTTTTTGTTAAAAGATACTTTTTCATAGAACCTTCACTGTAATTCAGCAATAGAACTATACTACGATATGATAAAGATGAATACATGAAATGGATACGCAAAACAATAATCGAGATTTAACAGAGATCATAATCTAGCATCTTCAAATACCTCGACAAATCCTTTCCTTAGAATGAATCCAATAAACCACAACCGTCAATTCTTAACTTTCCTAGTATGAGGAATGTACTCAGATATCAAGTCAATTGTACGGCAACACCCTTCGTGCTTTTTTCTCATCATCACCCAATTTACGTATAATAGAACCAACTAGATGACAAAAATATCGATAATAGGAATTTCAAAGTAGGAAATACACAAGTAGCTATAATGAACGAGGATATACATGTGGGCAACAGTAAAAGACTAGGCGAAAAGCATGTAAGTGCTGACAACAATTGGAAACAAGGAATATAAACTTCAACTAACTAGCATGATGGAGGCCTAAGTACAAATATAATAAATAAGAAGGAAGCACATGATCATTACAAGTTAACAAGTAGAGGCATGAATGACTAGCATGGTGGAAGGCTTGTACCAAGTGCAACAGAATAAATACGACATGAGTGTAATTATAAAAGCATGAAAATATGCATGATATTTGCAAGTTAAACAAGTAGAAGATATGAGCGACACAACAACAATTGATATAGAGATAAGTGACAGAACAATAGCAACAAGTCACATCAGATCTGAGATTGCGACAATAACATCTCAAGGTAAAGACATAAACATATACACGGTAAAACAAATATCACAACATAATGCATGTCCCTCATCCTCGCCTACACGGAAACACCCATCGTGCCATGACCTCACGATGATATAAAAGCATAACAGTATAGATAAAATGGCACGGCATCACCCTTCGTGCTTTACACTCTCATAACATGGCACGACATCACCCTACGTGCTTTACACTCACATAACATGGCACGACATCACCCTTCGTGCTTTTACTCTCAATATTATGGCACAGCATCACACTTCGTTCTTTACACGCTTCCTTACCAAGCATATGCATATCAATGACAAAACAAGGCAGGAAGCATAAATAGCATCAAAGGGAGTGTTTTTAACGGATATTCCAAAAATATTTCAATCATAACTTTCCAAGCCAACAATGGTTAAAAAAACCTCAAGAGCTGTATTATTCAATACTTCCACAAATCTCACAATGATCCACAACATGTAATGT
>NW_017691358.1:0-431 GCF_001879085.1 Nicotiana attenuata
TCTTGAATAGAAAATCTGGAAATTATGCTCGAAATTAAATTACTGAGCAAGTTACCTCGCAAACACCAGTCAGGTTGCGGGTTAATAATAATCGCACATGTAACCATCTCATAGATGCATCTTATGTGGCATACATGGCAGGTGAATGAGCCCATATTCACCTTTGATATTTCCAACATTCATGGGATTCAATCCCAATTTAGTTGGTCAATTAATTAATGAGAACAAGCAACATTAGAGAATTTGTAAAGAACTTTCTAGTTCTTTAATATTTACCCATGTGAATTCTCTTTTATTTTTGAACATCATACTTAAATTGATATGACTAAACCAGCTATGCCAACTGGATATCAATTAACTCCAAGTTTATTATGATATGAGTTTTTATATCAATAAACTTCTACTTTATTGTGGCATTCTTTTATTTGTGT
>NW_017691358.1:5054-5598 GCF_001879085.1 Nicotiana attenuata
GATCTAGATGTATAAATGATAATTCATTCCATGAACTTTTTCTCAACTGTTGTATCTTGTCTACCCCCCTCATGTTTAGAAAAACTAACTTGTTTCCTCAACTTTAAAGAATTCCACCTTTTGTGCATTATGGTGTTAATCAAAATATACACCGTACATCAATATAATAAGATGGAATTATTGGTCCTGACCCGAACACTTGTNGAGGGGGAAAAATAATATACTTTCGTATATAACGTATATCAAACTGATATACAAATTTTATTCTCATAAGCAATTGTTTAGCTATTAAGTGGAGGTCACTCAATAAATCATTTTTCTAAATCAATTGTGATGTAAACCAACTTATCAAGATGAACTTCTTGAATAGAAAATCTGGAAATTATGCTCGAAATTAAATTACTGAGCAAGTTACCTCGCAAACACCAGTCAGGTTGCGGGTTAATAATAATCGCACATGTAACCATACTCATAGATGCATCTTATGTGGCATACATGGCAGGTGAATGAGCCCATATTCACCTTTGATATTTCCAACATTCAT
>NW_017691359.1:0-331 GCF_001879085.1 Nicotiana attenuata
ATTAATTCAGATGCATTCCCGCTGAAGTAGAAATTCCTTCCCTAAGGATCATACAGGAAGCTGAACTCAACGACGCAGAGTGGGTGAAGATTCGTTATGAGCAACTAGTTCTAATAGACGGAAAGAGAATGAACGCAGTTTGCCATGGTCAACTCTATCAGAACAGAATGTCCAGAGCCTTCAACAAAAGAGTCAAGCCAAGACAGTTCTCACCGGGACAACTGGTGTTAAAGAAAAAGTTTCCGCTTCAAGATAAAGCCAAAGGGAAGTTCTCTCCCAACTGGCAGGGTCCATACATGGTTCACCGGGTTTTGACTAGGAGGAGCCTTCA
>NW_017691359.1:4748-5598 GCF_001879085.1 Nicotiana attenuata
TAGAGTAAATTAGAGGAAGTGTGCTGTGGAAGAGTTCCAGGGTTGTCTTGTGGGTTTGTCATTATCGCTGATTTCTTGAGAGAATTGGTGAGTTAGAACTTTGGAGAGGAAAACATTCGAAAGTGAAGAAGGGTTTTTGACGGTTTAGTATTACGAAGATGGCAGGAAGTAATGATGCGTATTTAAAGAGAAATACACATTTAATGTATAACGACAGCTTTAGCAGTGGTCAATTAGAGATCTAATCAACCTGAAATTTCAGGTTTGAATGAACGGTTAAGCTTCCCTAAATTTTAGGAAAATTCTGTGGTTTAGAGTTCTAATGCGGACGGAACTGGTTCAAAAACAAACGGATAGAATTTTCTAAGGAGTTGAACAATTGTAGTACTTCTGCTCATGATCATACAGGAAGCTGAGCTCAACGACGCAGAGTGGGTGAAGAGTCGTTATGAGCAACTAGCTCTTATAGACGGAAAGAGAATGAACGCAGTTTGCCATGGTCAACTCTATCAGAACAGAATGTCCAGAGTCTTCAAAAAAAGAGTCAAGCCAAGACAGTTCACACCGGGACAGCTGGTGTTAAAGAAAAAGTTTCCGCATCAAGATGAAGCCAAAGGGAAGTTCTCTCCCAACTGGCAGGGTTCGTACATGGTTCACCGGGTTTTGACTAAGAGGAGCCCTCATAATTGCAGAAATGGACGGAGAAGTTTGCCAAAGCCGATTAATTCAGATGCATTCCCGCTGAAGTAGAAATTCCTTCCCTAAGGATCATACAGGAAGCTGAACTCAACGACGCAGAGTGGGTGAAGATTCGTTATGAGCAACTAGTTCTAATAGACGGAAAGAGAAT
>NW_017691360.1:0-399 GCF_001879085.1 Nicotiana attenuata
AAATCAATTGGTTACTACATTAGATCGGTTTTCTCATTCATTGGCTTCGTACTATGATTCTTTTTTTTTTATTATTAGTAATTACTTCATTTTTAGAGCATTCTTAGCAGAAGTTCAAACTCTATTTCTTAGCAGAGTTCGATCTCATGTTACCTTGGCCCAAAATAATAATAATTAGTCAGAAATTAAGTTCACGTAGCCCCTACTTAACTAAGCTCGATCAAGCATTTTCTCAAACACAATATGTGGGCAAATCAATACTGCCAATATTCAAGACTTTAAAGTCATAGCTCTCCCAGGAAATAGCATTCAACAGCCCAATCTTATAAATAAACAGTAATACATACGACCTCTATGGGCATCATCATCATCATATCATACCCGGCCTCAAACGAGACT
>NW_017691360.1:4757-5598 GCF_001879085.1 Nicotiana attenuata
AATAAACCGGCTTGTGATTCATGACTCCTATGAACCTAGAGCTCTGATACCAACTTGTCTTGACCCTAGTTCTCCCTCTGTGAACTATCATGACGGCACCTAGTCTCTACGACTAGGTAAGCCTAACAAATGTGGAAAAAGAAACAATTGCGGAAAGAAAGTAATTAAAAACCGAGATAACAAAATTAAACAGTGTCTAAGATGCCGCCCGGCATATAACAGTACAAGAATCTCAACCTAACACTCCCAAAATCCGAAACCCCATGAATCACAAGCTAAGAGTTTACATAAAAAGCTCTAACTCCAGAAATATCTATCAACAAGAAAATATACAGAAGGGTTATACTAGTACTGAGAATAAAAAGGGACTCTTCGGTCTGCGGACGCGGCAGATATACCTCGAAGTCTCTACAAAAGCGCCTCGCATCAAGTGTGATAAGACTAAGTGGAAGTACCTGGACCTGCACATGAAAAACATGCGCAGAAAGGGCATGAGTACACCACAGTGGTACTAAGTAAGTGCCAAGCCTAACCTCGGTCGGGTAGTGACGAGGAAAGTCAGGGCCCTACTGAGGTTAAATGAAATACAAGGTATAACAGTATAGGAGAAGATAGTATAATCAAGTGCAACAGTAAGAAGTAACACATGATAGAAAGAACAACAACAGCCAAATCAGAGACAAAGTAATCACGAAAAGGAAAACAGCTCAACATAGAGATAACAACCAGGGATCTCCCAGGATACGTCCTGTAGTCCCAAATATAAACATCCAGTGGATCTCGTCGGGACTACCTCCGTACGTACCAAATAATATATATACTACCAGTAGACTCCGTACCG
>NW_017691361.1:0-258 GCF_001879085.1 Nicotiana attenuata
TTGAACTTTTTGGTGAAGGCGCATAGCCTGAGTCCCGGCTCAACCGTAGTTGAACTTTTTGGCGAAGGCGCATAGCTTGTCTTGGTTTAACCGTAGTTGAACTTTTTGGCGAAGGCGCATAGCCTGAGTCCCGGTTCAACTGTAGTTGAACTTTTTTTTTTGGCGAAGGCGCATAGCCTGTCTTGGTTCAACCGTAGTCGAACTTTTTTGGTGAAGGCGCATAGCCTGTCTTGGTTCAACCGTAGTTGAACTTTTTGG
>NW_017691361.1:5174-5598 GCF_001879085.1 Nicotiana attenuata
GTCCATCCTTGTAGTTCGAGCGAGGTCGAGCTCGTTGGATTTAATGGCGAAGGCACATAGCCTGAGTCTTGGTTCGACCGTGGTTGGACTTATTGGCGAAGGCACGTAGCCGGAGTCCCAGTTCGACTGTTGTTGGACTTTGTTAAATTTGGTGGCGAAGGCACATAGCTTGAGTCCCGGTTCAACCGTAGTTGAACTTTTTGGTGAAGGCGCATAGCCTATCTTGGTTCAAACGTAGTTGAACTGTTTGGTGAAGGCGCATAGCCTGAGTCCCGGTTCAACCGTAGTTGAACTTTTTGGCGAAGGCGCATAGCCTGATCCCGGTTCAACCGTAGTTGAACTTTTTGGCGAAGGCGCATAGCCTGTCTTGGTTCAACCGTAGTTGAACTTTTTGGTGAGGGCGCATAGCCTGAGTCCCGGTTCG
>NW_017691362.1:0-792 GCF_001879085.1 Nicotiana attenuata
TGTAAAGCACCTTGGCCTGAAGCCACAAAAAAAGACCAGTTAAGAAGACAAAGTAGAGAGACATACAGGATTTGCAAAAAGTACCTGCTCGCAAATCAGACTGGTCTTTTTTGAGGGTCTCCCAGCTTGAACGCTTGTCGCAATGGCATCCTCTCTATGCAAAGATTTGAGCGCCTCGGCGTCGATTTTCATCCCGAATAATGCAGCTACTAACTCTAAATAGAGACCTCTATTCTTGTCGCTATCCTCCCTCGCATCAGTAAGCTGACGCCCAACTAAGGCCACCTTTTCCTGGAGGGCATCCCTCTCAGAAGTTATCTCTCTCACATGCCGATTGAGTTCGAAAACTTCGGAGTCTCTGGCCCGGAGCTCCTCCCGCAGTAGGGCACCTTCCTTTTCAAACTGCCCGAATCAAATCCAAGATGTTAAAACACTGGGATCTGGTAAACATTCAGGTAATGGCAAACGGGGATTAGGTAACCTCTTCAACAAGGTGAGCCTTCTCACGCTCATGAGGGTCACCTCAGCCTGATACCGGGTGAAAGTCTGATTGTAAAGCACCTTGGCCTGAAGCCACAAAAAAAGACCAGTTAAGAAGACAAAGTAGAGAGACATACAGGATTTGCAAAAAGTACCTGCTCGCAAAGCCTGCTCATCTCACCAAAGACGAGTGAAGCATCGATCTCAGAGACTCCCTTGGGGACGGTTGGGAGCCTTTAGAGCGCATCTCCACCTTTGATAGACATCCCCGCATCGGAAGATTCTTCACGCAAGACATCTTGCCCCCCCCCC
>NW_017691362.1:1413-5597 GCF_001879085.1 Nicotiana attenuata
GTTTTAGTTTCTTCCGCCTTAATCTTCTTGGATTCCGAAGGTCCAATCGACGGATCCCTCTGCCTTTTCTTCCCTTCATCAGCTACCAAAGGATCCTCCCCGCCAGGCAATGCTCCCTTCATAAAGGGGACTTCCCCCAAACCTACATAAATGCAAGAGGTAAGCTCAGGGAACGAGAGCGCTGCCTATAGCAATTTAGGTCGAAAAATGTGACTACAGCAGGGGTAAAGGCTCACCATGATCCTTAGCTTCCCATCGAGCTTGGGACAAATCATGCCATACTCGCTCAGCATACGGGCAAATCGAGTCCAGACGGCAAACCCAGCTCGGGAGGTCCGTGACCGCGCTGGGATAAATTGTTGCAGCTGCATTAGCAAGAAAAATTAAGTGCCCGGAAGAACGTAGTCAAAGAAAAGTGAGGGAACTCTAGATAACGTGTCTACTTACGTTCCATATTCCACCTCTCGGGGAACGGCATCCTTTCCGCCGGGATCAAGTCAGAAGTCCTTACTCGGACAAAGCGGCTTATCTGTCCCCCATTCCCAAGCTCCTCGATACAAGCAAAGAGGGCCCTCAGGGCTCAGCAGCAGAGCTTGACCAAACCCCCGCGAAAGAGACGGGGGCTGTACATCATAATCAGATGATCGAGGGTGAAGGGCGTCTCCTCAATCATGTTCACATAGTGCTTGATCATATAAACAACACGCCAGAATGAAGGATGAATTTAACCGAGGGTCACTTGATACCGTTTGTAGAAGTCAAGAATCACGGGATCAATCGGGGGCGAGGATGGCCCCACCGGCCCTAGGGTAAACGGGTAAGTATACACACTGAGAAAATTAGCTTTGTATGTCGTTATATCCTCCTCCCAAGTAGGGATCTCCACAAGCACCGTGTCCCCCTAGCGATAATCGGTTCCCACTCTTCCGGCGTCTATTATCGAGCTAATATGCCGAGATACAGGCTCACGACGCCCCGGCTTCAAAGAAGGCCTCTCGACCTTAAAATCGAAAGCCATCACGAAAATCCTAGAACGCATTCCTCAGCACGATGAGGTATTGCCGCTTTGCCTTGAGATAGAAGCGAAGAGGATGAGGTCACATTCTCCTGAGAAGCAGAGGCGGAAATTTTTGCCATTCCGAAAATCTCGGGAGAAAGGGAAGTTGCGTTCCTAAGAAAGAACAAAAGTAAAGGCAGAAGGAACCTTTTTTGGGGTTTAGTAAGGCAGTGAGTTGTAAAAAACGAGAAGGAGAGTATTTATAGGAGCCCCGCTCGCACGTTGAAGGAGGTCAAGGGATAACTAACTTCCATATTCAATGCGAAGGCCTTCAAGGAAGTATCAGAGGGGGAGGAATTCAAGCCCATTTCTTATCACTTTCACTCTAAGAAACGCGGGGACTATCTGTGCACGGTAAAATTGGATGGTCCAATTTCCTGTCGTTATGATGCCCCGTAGGTATACTTCACAAGGCCCGAGACTGGGGTCGAGGTTCACCTTCGAGGGCTGTCGACGCTCGTCCTCGGGGCAATGCAGACCAACGGCTATATTGGAAAAGGGGGGAGTTCCCAAAGGGTGCAGATAGAGTCGGTAGAGTTTGTCAGGCTAGTCTAAGCCCGCGTCATGACGTCAACTAGCTGTCCCATCTCCATATCTTTGTAATTAATGTATTATGTACTGTGTTGGGATTCCCCTCCTATATAAAGGGGATCTTTGTCATTTTGTAAACATCTGTTACCCCATACTAAATACATAACAACATTCTCTCTGCTCTCTAACACAATCTTTAGATATTATTGCTTCCATTTATTATCTTCAATATTGTTCATCAATTATTGCTTATCATTGGCGATAAAGAGCCTTCGTTGATTTTATTATAACTGTTAGTCGCTCTCCAACTGCCTTTGATAGCTCCTAGCCGAGCATCGGAATCGACCTCGAGGCCCCCGAATCGACAAGATCGAGGCCTCGATTGTTAACCCATCGGTTTGGTTATCATATTATTCCTAACTCTTATCTCGTTTCTAAATCTCACACATAGCATCAACTGCTTAACAACCGGCATAAAAATAGATCACGTATTTTTAGAATACCATAATCAAATTTAATTGTTATTACCATTTTCACGGTAAGTAATGTCCCAGTAATTTTGACATTTTTTCTGCTATCTGGTTATTTCAGGGTTGTAGCCCAGATTTTATCTTGTTTGTTCTGGTGATTCAAACCCTTTTATCCTCTTTTGCTAGTTTCTAGGAGTCCCGTTAGTTAGTTTTGCATCTCTAAGTCTGTCATCCAGATTGTTTCAAGGCTTTAATATAGATTTTATTCTGCTGTTCAAACCCTTCCATCTTTTGATCAAATGAGATTTTGTTTTTCTGTTATTTGCAGTTTTCGTTTAGTTCTTTTCTTGTATATAGTTCTCTTTAGGCCAGTTCTAGTGACGTGACATGCATGCGGAGTTTTTAGCCAGATCTTGAAAGCCAACTTAATCATGGAACAATGAAACATAGTTTTGAATATGATAAAAAGATGCATTTGAGGAAACAAATAAAGATTCACGTATTCTGAGATAACCTGAAGCTTGAATTGAGTGAAACTGAGGCAGTTAGTCTAGGAAATCAAGAGGTTGATAAGAGCATACAGCAAGGAAATGTCTCTCAAACAGTTTGAGGTAGATCAGTCAGTGTTGAGATGCATTCTTCCACATCAAGCTGAAGCTAAAGGCAAGTTCGCCCCAAACTGGCAGTGGCCGTTCATCGTGACAAGAGTGTTGCCCAATGGTGCTTTGTATTTAACTGATACAGAAGGCAAATGTATAGATATTGCTATCAATTTTGATGCAGTCAAGAGATATTATGTATGATTTCTTTGTTTGTCTTCAATAGCGTTGTATGTATTTGGCATATTTCAGAGATTGGAATGACGAAGGCATTTTATTCTGCTACCCAAACACTTTTATCCTTTGTTACCCCTTTTGAGCCTTATTTGTTTTCTTTCATACCCCTCTTTGGGAATCAGGCGTAAAATAAAAATGGAAAAGGAAAAGGAAAAGAAAAGAAAAACCAAAGTGAGAAAAAGAAAAGAAAAAAAGAGAAAAACATGAAGAAAAGGAAAAGAAAAGAAATAAAGAGGTCGAAGAAACGAAAAGCAAAAGAAAAGTAACAAAAAAAAACAAAACAACTTTTATTAGCATGAACTACGTTCGACCTGATTCTTTTTAAGGATACGTAGGCAGCCTTACACGGTTCGTTCCCATCAAAATAAAAATCCAAAATTCCCCTGACACAAAGAAATTGGGGCAGAAGTTTTGGTTTTGCAGAAGATCTAATTCCAAAAGTTGTAATTTTGAACTCCTTTCATTTTAAGCTGTTTTGAGCCTGCATGTCGCCTTTTCTCTCTAACCCCGTCCAAAAGCCTAAACCACGGTCCAAATAAAGACCTTCCGATCAATCTTTGAGGAATGCCAAGTCAAGCGAGATACATGTATGATTCACATCATGGGTAACACTTTGTTCATGGGCACAAAGAAAGATGAATAAAATGAGAAAGTCTTATTGGTGAAAACCCTCACGGGCATCGTAAGGCGATAGAGAGCTGACAAAGAATTTAAAATGAGAGAGTCTTATTGGTGAAAACCCTCGCGGGCATCGTAAGGCGACGGTGAGTTGAAAGATGAACAAATGAGAGAGATTTGCTGGTGAAAACCCTTCGAGGCACAACAATCCGAATGCGGTTCGTGACTTTGCAGAGAGATTGGATTATAGAAATCCCGATTTTTGAAGTATGAAGACGGGGCAGGAACTGAAATGTGATTAGTTGAATGGTTTGGGCTGATCAATCTGAAATGCATGTCATGATCATTGGAGCCAGTTGCTTCACTCAAATAAGTCTCTTTTCCATTCTTCTTCAAATAGTCATCTTTGTTCAAAATTTTCCTCTTTATTCCTAATTCTCGAAGTCACTTTGCTTCATTTTCTTTGGGTCTATTTCTCTCTGTCTTTTTCAATATTAGCCTTGTTAAACAAGCAAGAAAGGATTTAAAAGCCTTTTACCAGCTTTTAATTGCACAAAGCAAAGTTCAGCCATAGCACATCACAAGTGGCATGATTCATAATGAGCAATAAGGTTCAAGTGGTCAAGTGATTCGTATGGAATTTTATGGGAAAATAGTCAAAAGGTTCAACGA
>NW_017691363.1:0-5597 GCF_001879085.1 Nicotiana attenuata
GGGGATGTCATACCCTATGTTGGCGATAAGTAATGCAACTAGGGGATGTAGTACCCTGTGTTGGTAATAAGGTGAGGCTCGTGGCACTCTGGGATGAAACTAGGGAATATCGTACCCTATGTTTGCAATAAAATGAGGCTCAAGGCGCTCTGAGATGCTACTAGGGAATGTTGTACCCGATGTTGGCAATAAAATGATGCGTGTGGCGCTCTGAAATGCTACTATGGAATGTCGTGCCCTATGTTGGCAATAGAATGAGGCTTGTGGCACTCTGGAATGCTACTAGGAAATGTCGTACCCTATGTTGGAAATAAAATAAGGATCAAGGACCTCTGAGATACTAATATGGAATGTTGTACCCTATGTTAGCAATAAGAAGTGCAATCAGGTGATGTAGTACCCTGTATTGAAGATAGGGTATTGATTCCATATAATGAAACTAAAAATAACATGTTTACATGTATATTGGAAAAAAGATCAAGGATTTAAGAACTTCACTTGGTGGTGTTCGTCTTTTCACAAATTGTTTCTTAAAATTGTTATGTTCCTATTCTGAACAAAGAAAGATTTGTTAGTTTTAAGATGGAGGTCGGTTTGTGGTCTTGATTATTTCAATCTCCTGATCTCGGCCCATCTTCTTTTAATGTATTTCTNGCAACTTCTATTTTGGTTTGGACATCTTATAAGCTTTGGACCCATTTTGAGATTTTATTTATATATTAGCCACTAGGCAGCCTGCCTAGTGGTATATTTTCTCTAAAAAAAGGGTTCGATAATATCGAGCCTCGAGAACCTTAATTGGTACAGAATTGTTCGAACTCTCAAACAAATTCCTCATTTCATGCTAAGGCATAACAAATTTTATATGGTTAAACAATAAATCTTTCAAACCGAAAAGGGGAAAAAGCCATCCTTCTTTTACTAAGTGTCACACCTCTTTTTTTTCACACAACCCTATTACGTGGTTGGGTTAGAAGAGTTTTTCAATTAAAGTGACATTTTGAAAAGGGGTTATTTATTATTTGGAGTCGCCACTCGGAATGGAGTTTTGGTATTCCAAGTAACCTTTTATTTGAATCCCCTTTCAAAAGGAAGGTCTGACTCTTAATTTATGGTCTATGAAAACAGAAGACTGAGTAAGGAATTCTGTTGACCGAGGGGAAGGTGTAAGGCACCCCTCGAATCCCGTGGTTCTAGCACGGTCGCTTTTATTGACTAATGTAAGGCTTAAATCAATTTTTGGCTATTCTTGTATTTCATTGCATTTTTTTCTTTTTCCTATTACCACTTAATTAGTTATTGTGTTTTATTAATTGTGTTCACCAAGATGCAGTACGCACACAAAGTATTTTTTGAAATTGAATGTTACACCAAGGTACGAAATGTACAGATGGTCAAAGCATAATTGTTTCAAATTTGAAAGGTATCAAGACGTGGGAGTGCGCACGTGATCCTTTTATTATTTAAACATATCAATCCAAGGTTTGGGTATGAACACATGGGCTAATATTCAAAGCACGCATAAAGCTTTCTAGCATTTTTAGAGTATTTTAATTATTTTGTCCCTTTCAAATTCGAGACATTTACTTTTACAATTTATTATTATTAATATTGTTTTGCCCAAGTTGTACAAATGCATTTATTTTGGGAGTCATAATTATGTCACGCGAACGTGTCTACAATCACGATAAAAGATTAGAACGCGCCAAAAGCTTTCTACGGTGTTCATTTTTTGGAAATCATAATTATTTCGTGCGGACGTATACATAATTGCGATAGATTGATTAATTAAGGGCGCACTTAAAGCATTTTAAATTCAATTAGGAGCGTGCTTAAAGCATTCTAACGTATTCATGAGTATTCGAGTATTAATCAATGTAAAATAAATAAGCCAACTTATTCTAAATCTTCACCAACATAAACTAGTAAATTTGTCCACGCTTCGCACTATCCCATTAGCCTTGTTTGATTTACATCCTACCATTTTCTAATTAGGTAAAATGACACAAAATACGAAAGAAAAATAAAGTAAATTATACAAGAATATGTTATCAACGATGCCACAATTTTGTGGTCTTGCTTTTTAATCCTTTTCACTCGACTTCTTTTTCATTTTACTCTCCTTCTCATTAGGATCATTTAAAATTTGACTTCACCGAATATACTTTACTACAACACCTCATATAGTATTTTATCAGGAAACTATTCACTTTCCTTCCGATTTATATTATTTATACAATAGTACATTTGTCCCTACATAGCAATCATGAAAGACGGTAAAGTTATCGTACATGCATGCAAATTGCTCAGAAACAAAGCTTCATTCTCATTTGCAATACAAAAAGAACAACGGAAATAGTATATAAACCAAATACAAAGTTAGAAAATGGACCTCAACAAACCTTCGAACAAAGATAAGGATCAGCGAGCGTAAAACCTTGGACGGCGACGACGTCGAGCGACGGAACTTCGACCCGAAAATATGGCTGTTTTACGTAAAAAAAAAAAATGGACTGTTTTAAGGTGATAGTTTTTGGTGGGTTTAATTGTGTTTAATGGCTGAAATTTCAGCTGGTTCTCATGGTAGTTTAGGGGTGAAGAAGATGAGGAGTTAATGAGAAAGGAAGGGAATTGCGGCTACTCTTTTTGTGTGTTAGCTCTCAGCCTTCTTCCCTTCCGAATGTTTTTTTTTTCTCTTTTTATACATTCCTCCATGTGTTTTTAATGGTGAGATGGATAACTAAATGGGAATTATGGAGATCGTGCACTGTGTGTGCGTATGACGTGAGGGAGTGGAGGTAAATTGTGAGAGAGTCAGTTTTTGCAAAGTGACGTGATGAAAAGGGAATTGTTAGGGGATAATGGCTGATATTTTACACAAATTTTATTTTAATATTAATTTATTACTTTTTATTTATTTATTTAACGAAAGGTAAAGTAAAATTCATAAATAAAAATGTTAACCCACTTCATATAGAAAAAAATATATAAATAAACTAAATTAAATATATATACACTATAATTTGAACGATACTAAGAAAAATATATATAGTCACTAGCTTACTAGTAAAATTGTAAATTAAAAGGAAACCAAATGTTTTTTTTTTGTAAATTTTCTTTTTCTCCTTAAAAATAAAATAAAAATAAAATATTTACTATAATATATGAACATTTTTTTTTATAATTTTAATTTATTTTCCCAAAAATAAAGCCTATTAAAAGTAAGATAAAAGTTTAAAATATGATCATTAGACCAAAAGAAATATTTACGCTAAAAAGTATAAAATATGGTTGTGGTCAAAAATTAGTTGTTCACAGCATGCCCCTCTTTGATTGGAAACATGAAGAGTTTTCACGCAAAGAAAAGTGAACAAGGTGACTAATTTTTGACCTCACTATTATTTGAAAAGGAAAAGAAGATAACAGAAAAAGATGCGATCGAGCCTTGGTTTCAGGCAGCTTACATATCCCGGGTTATAAGGAAATCAGGTCACGTGTAGTTCAAGCGGAAGAAGCATGATGGAGTATACTTAGATGGAGAGTCCATTGAGGTTCCGTCGAGGTCCCGATCCGCGGTTCTTACTATTACATCAAAATAAAATGAAAAGAAAATTACATACTCTTGAAATCTATGAGTTACAAAATTTCTATCTAAATGCCATCTGGAATCTTGTCTTGATTCTTGATCTGCTTTCCCATTGACTTTAGACTGAAACTTGATGCTCTCGACGTAACAGACTATGAAATGTTCTCACAGGCCTGCTTCTTAATCAGATGATGAGAAGATGGATCTTGAGACCCTATGTCTCTGCATGCATTATGTCACAGCTGGTACTGAGATCAATTTTCTCCAGCAAGAGCTGAAATCTTATTTTTGCACATCCAATCCACGCTTTGCAGAAAAACCTGCAAGCCAACACAAACAAACAAAAGGAACAAAAAATTTCTGCCCTAGTTTGCACTAGGAAATTTTTGTGAGTTATTGAAAACACATTAAACTATCTTTGCTATTGCAGAATAAAGAATTGAAAAAGACATTTTTTTTAAATAATAGGAGATGTCATACACCGTGTTAACAAGAAGGAAGGCAACCAGGGGATGTAGTACCCTATATTGACGATAAGATGAGGCTCGTAGCACTCTAGGATGCTACTGAGGAATGTCGTACCCTATGTTGGCAGAAAGTAATGTAGTCAGGAGATGTAGTACCCTGTGTTGGCAATAAGATGAGGCTCTTGGCACTCTGAGATGCTGCTAGGAAATGTCATACCCTATGTTGGCAAAAAAAATGAGGCTCATGGCGCTCTGAGATGCTATTAGGGAATGTCGTACCCTGTGTTGTTAGAAAGGAATGCATCCTGGGGATGTACTACCCTATGTTGGCAATAAGATGAGGCTTGTTGCACTCTGGTATGCTACTAGGGAATGTCGTACCCTATGTTGGCTAAAAAATAAGGCTCGTGGCGCTTTGAGATGCTACTAGGGGATGTCGTACCCTATGTTGGCGATAAGTAATGCAGCTAGGGGATGTAGTACCTTGTGTTGGAAATAAGGTGAGGCTCGTGGCACTCAAGGATGCTACTAGGGAATATCGTACCTTATGTTTACAATAAAATGAGGCTTGTGGCGCTCTGAGATGCTACTAGGGGATGTCGTGCCCTATGGTGGCGATAAGTAACGCAGCAGGGGATGTAGTACCCTGCGTTGGCAATAAGGTGAGGCTCGTGGCACTCTGGGATGCTACTAGGGAATGTCGTACCCTATGTTTGCAATAAAATGAGGATCGTGGCGCTCTGATATGCTACTAGGGGATGTCGTACCCTATGTTGGCGATAAGTAATGCAGCCAGGGGATGTAGTACCCTGTGTTGGAAATAAAGTGAGGCTCGTGGCACTCTGCGATGTTATTAGGGAATGTCGTACCCTATGTTTGCAATAAAATTAGGTTCGTGGCGCTCTGAGATGCTACTAGGGATGCCATACCCTATGTTGGCGATAAGTAATGCAGCAAGGGGTTGTAGTACCCTGTGGTCGAAATAATGTGAGACTCGTGGCACTCTAGGATGCTTCTAGGGAATTTTGTACCCTATGTTTGCAATAAAATGAGGCTCATGGCGCTCTGAGATGCTACTAGGGGATGTCATACCCTATGTTGGCGATAAGTAATGCAACTAGGGGATGTAGTACCCTGCGTTGGCAATAAGGTGAGGCTCGTGGCACTCTGGGATGCTACTAGGGAATGTCGTACCCTATGTTTGCAATAAAATGAGGATCGTGGCGCTCTGATATGCTACTAGGGGATGTCGTACCCTATGTTGGCGATAAGTAATGCAGCCAGGGGATGTAGTACCCTGTGTTGGAAATAAAGTGAGGCTCGTGGCACTCTGCGATGTTATTAGGGAATGTCGTACCCTATGTTTGCAATAAAATTAGGTTCGTGGCGCTCTGAGATGCTACTAGGGATGCCATACCCTATGTTGGCGATAAGTAATGCAGCAAGGGGTTGTAGTACCCTGTGGTCGAAATAATGTGAGACTCGTGGCACTCTAGGATGCTTCTAGGGAATTTCGTACCCTATGTTTGCAATAAAATGAGGCT
>NW_017691364.1:0-759 GCF_001879085.1 Nicotiana attenuata
GATCTCTTTGTAAATATTCCATGATTTTATGGAATTTCGAGATGCTTTCAAAGGAAATATGTGGCCCCTTATTATAGGTTTAGCTAGGGTTTTCAGTAGACTACCCTCCAAGCTAGAGTTTCAGGTAGAGTAGCCTCCAAGAAACCTTGATGGACTCTACTTGTCGTATCTTAAATTTAGGATTTTTCCTATACAAGGTAGGGGTAAGGCCTGCGTACACACTATCCTCCCCAGACCCCACGGTGTGGGATAATACTGGTATGTTGTTGTTGTTATTGTTATTGAAAATAACTATCCTGGTAGTGTTTGCAACAAATTATTTGGGGTACAAAAATAAATTGCTAACATAATATAAATATGAAGAAATATAATTTTATTGATAAAATGATGCGGGTACAATTCTGTTTGTTCCCTTGATTCTTCTCTCTAGATCATTCTTCGTGATTCGAGGGCCTAACCAGCGTATTTTTCGAACATAGGATGATGCGAACTTCCTTAGAATGTATTTGATCTCCATGAAAACGAAGAACATTCATTGATCACTTCGGCGGCTTTGAGAAAGATAATATTTGATGTCTTTGATCTTTTTGTGAATATTTCATGATTTTTTATGAAATTTCGAGATGCTTTCAAAGGAAATATGTGGCCTCATATTATAGGTTTAGCTAGGGTTTTGGGTAGAGTACCCTCCAAGCTAGGGTTTCAGGTAAAGTATCCTCCAAGAAACCTCGATGGACTATACTTGTAGGATCGGAAGAG
>NW_017691364.1:5245-5597 GCF_001879085.1 Nicotiana attenuata
ATGGAACCATTATTAATTACAACGAAAATAACTATATCATCGTATTGTTTTATGCTGCTTTTACATGGCTTTTTGGTGCTGTCCCTCTTTGTCTATCTTTTCATTTAATGTGGTGCTTATACTTTCCTGAGCTGAGGGTCTATTAGAAACAACCTCTATGGAAAAGGAAGAACATCCGTTGATCACTTCGGCAGCTTTGAGAAAGACAATATTTGATGTCTTTGATCTCTTTGTAAATATTCCATGATTTTATGGAATTTCGAGATGCTTTCAAAGGAAATATGTGGCCCCTTATTATAGGTTTAGCTAGGGTTTTCAGTTAGGACTACCTCCAAGCTAGAGGTTTCAGGTA
>NW_017691365.1:0-587 GCF_001879085.1 Nicotiana attenuata
GTGAAATCCCTCTTCAAAAATCGCCCAAGTTCGATTTTAAGTGAAAAAGTTATGAAGTTTTGAAGAAATCCCGTTTTGCTACTGTTTTAAAATAACTGGGCGCGGAACCGATGCGTTCGCACACGATTGGATGCATTCGCATAGAACAAATGGTGACCCCCAGAATTAACTATATGCTATCGCGGACCTGCCTATACGATCGCATAGAACAAATGCCCAGAATCAACTATATGCTATCGCGCACCTATCTATGCAATCGCATAGAACAAATGGTGACTACCAGAATTAACTCTATACTATCGCGGACCTAACTAGGCGATCACATAGAAGAAATGATGACATCCATAATTAACTCTATGCCATTGCGGACCTACCTATGCGATCGCGTAAGAACAAAAACCTGAACACTAGCAAAACAGCAAAAAACACAAGTATTTTCTAAGTTCGAATCACCCCGATGCCTATCCGAAACTCACCCGAGCCCCGTCGGGGCTACTAAACCAATATGCACGCAAAGTCTAAAAACGTCATACGGACTTGATCGTGCGATCAAAATCGACCAAAAATACATACTAAATAAACGACTT
>NW_017691365.1:4932-5597 GCF_001879085.1 Nicotiana attenuata
TGTAAGCTACGCACGGACTCTACATCACCTAGTACGTACGTAGACCCCCGCATTTAGCAACAATTACTCATTAAAATTCTATGGGGACAAATTCCCTCTTACAAGGTTAGAAAGGAGACTCACCTCGCTCCAAAGTGCACTCCCTAATGTCCAAGAACGAGCCCAAGTCCTTAATTCGAAGCCGGACAATCCCAAACTGATCAAACGAAGTAAGAACTAGTAAATAAAGGCTTACAAGGTTGAATTCTAGCTATTTGAGCAATTTCCTAACCATTAACACAAGTTTCCTAAATTCCGACCCTGGGCCCACGTGCCCGGATTCCGAGATTTTTCGAAGGAAGTTGTTCTCTATCACCTAAGGATCATAAATATATGATTTCTAGTTCACTACATGGCAAATTATGTGATAAAACCTTAGTTTTCATTAAACCCTAGGTCTAGCTCAAATCCCTTGATTTTACCTAATTTTTAGTGTTAAATCTACCTAATGTTTATGTATTTGAACTAAAAATGAGTGGGGATTACTTACCTTGCAATGTTATGTTGAAACCTCCTCTTTGGAATCACCAAAATCGCCTAAGTGTTGAGAGTAATGTGGAAGAAATGAGTATGGGTTCGTATTAATGAACCCTTCTGCCCCTAGTGATTTCCGCTTCTGCGGAAGG
>NW_017691366.1:0-976 GCF_001879085.1 Nicotiana attenuata
ACAACGTAGTGATATATTGAGGTGAAACACGCGCTTGATGACGAGCGCGGGGTTGCTTACTACTGGGGATTGTGACTTGGTCCGTCCCGATTGATATTTTTACCGCGTAATTGACTGAATGTGTTTGTTATCAACATGATTTGGGCTTATTGCCATATTTTGGGCTTCATGCCGACTACTTGAATCCTTCATGGACTTTTATCACCGTTTTCCTCACTATTTTGATATATTACTTGAACTCAGTCCTGTTGATTAATACTGTTTTACAAGCTCAGCCACTTTTAATTGAATTTTGAGATTTAAATGATATTTCCAATGTTGTTCGGGCTAAGCACTACTATTTTACTGAAGCGTGAGGGGCTTGTGATGATTTTTGGACTGAGTGAGGCCGAGGGCCATATGTGAGCATATGCTGAGTGATATGAGGCCGAGGGCCTGAGATACTTTCTATGCCACGAGGTGGCTTGAGTGATGTGAGGCCGAGTGCCGAGTGATGGGAGGCCGAGTGTCAAGTGATGATTCCACGAGGTGGCTTGATATAGCGCTTGGGCCGTAAGGGGCCCCTCCGGAGTCTGCACACCCATAGTGAGCGCGGGTACCCATATGATCTGAGAGTGAGCCCGAGGGGCTGAAACTACCTCCCGTCTCAGTGACTGGAACCTCCAACCGAGTCGCCGAAGCGACGGTATCATCATGACCCAATCCAACCGGCGCAACCCCCGATAGTTTGTTCGCCTCAGGGGCAGGCGCGCAACCGCACTCCTCTCCGCATCCGTCGGGGGGGAGTCCAAATTAATTACCATAGGAGGAGCCGGCGTGAACACGACCCCACGCCTTATCAATGGCCTCTCCTCCTCCCCATCTGATGGTGATTCTGCTCTAGGGCGCACAATCCCCGATGGCCCCTCGTCCCGAAGTGCGGCCCGTGCTGGAGAAGGAATCGCTGAAGATTCAACTGATGCCGCCCTCGGTATTG
>NW_017691366.1:5150-5597 GCF_001879085.1 Nicotiana attenuata
AATGTTGTTCGGGCTAAGCACTACTATTTTACTGAAGCGTGAGGGGCTTGTGATGATTTTTGGACTGAGTGAGGCCGAGGGCCATATGTGAGCATATGCTGAGTGATATGAGGCCGAGGGCCTGAGATACTTTCTATGCCACGAGGTGGCTTGAGTGATGTGAGGCCGAGTGCCGAGTGATGGGAGGCCGAGTGCCGAGTGATGATGCCACGAGGTGGATTGATATAGCGCTTGGGTTATGTTCCCTTTGCCTATTGTGACATATTCGTTGTGGCTTTGGTCAGATTCGACTCGCGAGGAGGCCGATTTGAGAGGCAAGGGCATAGCGAGCTAGAGAATTGGTCAGCTTGAGGTGAGTAATGATAGTAAATGATGTCCTGAGGGTTTGAAACCCCGGATTTGCACAACGTAGTGCTATATTGAGGTGAAACACGTGCTTAATGACGA
>NW_017691367.1:0-1198 GCF_001879085.1 Nicotiana attenuata
TCGGGTTTTGGATAACCAAGGAGCGTTTTGGCGCCTATTGTGGAAGTTAGCATTTTTGAAGAAATTTCATAAGTTTGGCTTGAAGTGCATTTCAGTGCTATCGATGTCCGTTTGGGATTCCGAGTCTGTGAATAGCTCCGTATGGTGATTCTGAAGTTGGGAGCGCGATCGGAAGTGAATTCGGAGGTCCGTAGGTCACTTTGGAGTCATTTGGCTAAAGATAGAAATTTGATGGTTTTTGAGAAGTTTGACCGGAAGTGGAATTTTTGATATCGGGGTCAGAATCCGATTCCGGAAGTTGCAGTAGGTCCGTAATGTCGAATATGACTTGTGTACAAAATTTGAGGTCAATGGGACGTGATGTGATAGGTTTAAGCATCGAAAGTAGAAGTTGGAAGTTCTAAAGTTCATAAAGCTTGGATTGAGGGTTGATTCATGATTTCGATGTTGTTTGATGTGATTTGAGGCCTCGAGCAGGTCCGTGTTATGTTATGGGACTGGTTTGTGTGATTGGACGGGGCCCCGGGGGCCTCGGGTGTATTTCGGGGTGGTTTCGGATCATTTCGGGGTGTTTTGAAATAGCTGCCCCTATATGCATCTCCCGGCCCAACAGAACCAGCCCAAATGAAAGGCGTATTGCATTGATAGCCACCGCCCAAACCATTACATTCATATGAATAGCCACATTTGATCTCCAGCCCCAACAATTGCACAAGTGACCTCTGATTTACCCCTCTCTTCACCCAACACGTGCACCTGTATATCAATATACCCCACCATTTCATTACACACCGACAATCCCCACTACCCATTACATATTCCCAATATCTATCCTCTCTCCACAGACTCCTCAGTTCCACCTGAAGCTTCTCTAGGTAATGTCGCCTCTCTCTCTCTTTCATTTGAGTTGTATCTTCTTCATTCCTGCTCAAATCTACTGTTCTAACTTCATTTCTGCTTTGTATCTTCATGAATCTACTCGAATCTGTATACCTCTTCTGATGGGAGTGATTTTGTACCTCTTGATTCTTCCGCCTAGCTACTACAGCTACTGTGAAGGCCTTATAGCACACGCCTAGGTAATATCTATTCTCTTTCTCTTTCTTTTGTTCTTTTTCTTCTTCATCCTCGCTCCAGTCTATTGTACTAACTCTATTTCTTCCTTGAATCTTCATGCATGTACTTGAATCCGTATGTC
>NW_017691367.1:4859-5597 GCF_001879085.1 Nicotiana attenuata
TACCCCTTGTTGATTTTGAAAAAGCCATGAGACTGACCATTTATCAAAACAGAATACCAATTGTTTCCTACCAAGTCAAAGATCAATCCAATAAACCTCTCACAAAATCCTAGCTTCCTAAGCATTTTAGTTAGAAATAGCCAGGATAGCCTGTCATAGGCCTTAGTCATGTCCAATTTCATCACCACATTAGGTCCAGCCTTAGTCCTCAGCCTAATATCTGTAATAATTTCATGAGTTAACAAAACATTTTCCACTATACTTCTCCCTTTCACAAAGCCTGCTTGTTCTTCAGATATTATATTAGGTAACAGTTCCACCAACCTTTCATGAATGACCCTTGAGAAAATCTTGTTTACAAAGTTACTCAAACTTATAGGCCTCAAATCAGAAAATGTATTAACCTCCTTCTTCTTAGGTAATAATACCAGATTAGTGTGAGTGATACTTTTAGGTAGTTGCTGACCATTAAAGAAAGCCAGAACCATTGCATAGATATCTTCTCCCACTATATCCCAACAAGTATGGAAGAAGGCTCCAGTAAAACCATCAGGTCCACCTGCAGAATCTCCATTTAAACCAGAAACTGCCTTCTTAACTTCTTCTCTAGTAGGATTTGCTATCAGCATCTCATTTTGTTCCTCATCTATCAGTGTAGGCACATGATCCATAATATGAAATACTGAAGGCACTACATCTTCTGTGAATTGATCCCTATAAAAGTTGACAGCCTCTTCT
>NW_017691368.1:0-208 GCF_001879085.1 Nicotiana attenuata
AAATAATGCCCTTAAGGCCAAGGGCCTTCGCCATTAAAGTTATAGAGGTTCGACCTTGCTCGAACTCAAGACGGGCTGTTATTTCGATAAGTTCGAAATAACGCCCTCAAGGCCAAGGGCCTTCTCCATCAAAGATATAGAGGTTCGACCTCGCTCGAACTCAAGACGGGCTGTTATTTCGATAAGTTCGAAATAACGCCCTTAAGGC
>NW_017691368.1:4888-5597 GCF_001879085.1 Nicotiana attenuata
CTCAGACGGGCTGTTATTTTGCTAAGTTCAAAATAACGCCCATAAGGCCAAGGGCATTCGCCATCAAAGATAGACAGGCTCGACCTCGCTCGAACTCAAGACGGGCTATTATTTCGATAAGTTTGAAATAACGCCCTTAAGGCCAAGGGCCTTCGCCATCAAAGATATAAAGGTTTGACCTCGCTCAATCTCAAGACGGGCTGTTATTTCGATAAGTTCGAAACAACGCCCTTCAGGCTAAGGTCCTTCGCCATCAAAGATATAGAGGTTCGACCTTGCTCGAACTCAAGACGCGTTGTTATTTCAATATAAGAAATAATGCCCTTAAGGCAAAGGGCCTTCGCCATCATAAATAGAGAAGTTCGACCTCGCTCGAACTCAAGACGGGCTGTTATTTCGATAAGTTCGAAATAACGCCTTTAAGGCCAAGGGCCTTCCCCGTCAAAGATATAGAGGTTCGACCTCGCTCGAACTCAAGATGGGATGTTATTTTGATAAGTTCGAAATAACGCCCTTAAGGCCAAGGGCCTTCGCCATAAAAGATAGAGAGGTTCGACCTCGCTCGACCTCAAGACGGGCTATTATTTCGATAAGTTCGAAATAACGCCCTTAAGGCCAAGGGCCTTCGCCATCAAAGATATAGAGGTTCGACCTCCCTCGAACTCAAGACGGGCGGTTATTTCGATAAGTTCGAAATAACGCCCTTAAG
>NW_017691369.1:0-337 GCF_001879085.1 Nicotiana attenuata
GCAGTCAGGAGCCCGCCTGGAGAACAAGGGAATACATTTCAAGTCAGAAGTCAGGAGCCCACCTGGAGAAGAAGGGAATACATTCAAGTCAGCAGTCAGGAGCCCTCCTGGAGAACAAGGGAATACGTTTCAAGTCAGCAGTCAGGAGCCCGCCTGGAGAACAAGGGAGTACAATTCAAGTCTTACCTTTCAAGTTCTTACTGATATTTGGTAACATGATTTAGTTCACAATCACATATGCACCCAACCACCAAACTGGGGCAGAAAATTTTCTGTGTTTTGTCTATTTTGTTGAAGTCAGGAGCCCGCCTGGAGAACAAGGGAATACATTTCAAGT
>NW_017691369.1:4939-5596 GCF_001879085.1 Nicotiana attenuata
TGCTAGGAAGCTTCCTCTTCGTTCCTTCGGGTGCCTAGGCTCCTCCTCCTGCTGTGGTTGTGCTGCTGCTGGATCTAGAGCTGGATCCCCCAATAGTAAGTCTAATGGCATCTGGTCTGCCAAAAGCTTGTCCACATCTGCTCGTAGCTTCTTTACCGACTCCCGAGACGCCCTCGACTTTCTCATTTTCTTATGTTCCTTTGCAAGCTCCTTCAAAGCCTTGCCATGTGAGGCTACTGCCGTAGTCAAGGTGGCCTGGGTCTCCAAAATCTTCTCCTGGTTGGCCAGGAGCTTCTTCAATGTCTCCTCAATGGAAGGAGGAATCTGAGCAATAGCTGGTGCTGAATGTGCCTCAACTGTAGTAGCCAAAGTGGACAACTTGGATGTCGCTGCTGACATCCAGTTGTTTAGACTGGCTAAAGACTGACTGAGCTGGTGGGCAGTGAACCGATGAGTCTTTAAAACAGGAACTGCCGGGTCAGTTGAAGTAGAAGGACCTGGGGGTAAGGGTTCACTGGTGGAAGTGGTCGGGATGGAGGATGGTCCAATAGAAGGCTCCACCACAACTGGCTCCTCAAACTGACCAGTTGGGGCAGAGGTGGGTGGCTGATACTTTTTGGATTTTGGGTTGTCTGAACCCAACTGGCTATACCATGA
>NW_017691370.1:0-5596 GCF_001879085.1 Nicotiana attenuata
ACAAGAAATTTACTGCCCCAGTTTGGAACTGGGTACAACCTGTTATCAAATGTTAAAAATTAAAAGCTAAAATTTGAATTATACTTCCCTTGTTTTCCAGGTGGGCGCCTGACTGCTGAAGCTTGCAAAGTATTCCCTTGTTCTCCAGGTGGGCTCCTGACTGCGACAAAATAGACAAAACAAAGAAAAATTTCCTGCCCCAGTTTGGTAGCTGGGTACACGGGTAAGTGTTAAACTGAATTATTCTACCAACCCTTATAAGAATTTGAAAGCTAAGTCCTATTATCCAGGGAGGTCCTGACAGCTTCTGACAATTACGAACCTAAGTTATATCTTCTAAAGGTATTCCCCCTACTACATTTGTTAACTAATAGGTCTTAACTACTCCCCATTATCCAGGAGGGTCCTGAAAATCAAAATTCAAGTCTTATCCTAGGTGTGCCAATTTTACGGCTAAATTATACTATCCTACAGCAGTATCTTGTTATCTAAGGAGATCATAAAACTGCGTCCCATTATTCAGGAGGGTCCTGGTCACCACTCATTACAACCTATGCTCTTTAGGATACGTCTGTGCCAAATTATGCTACTCATGCTTGTTTGGAAATTTAAACTAAGTCCCATTTTCCAGGAAGGTCCTGAGAACTTACCGTCAAACATGTCTGGTGCCTGCCTTTCCTTGAGGTGGATTTCTCCGAAACTAATGCAATTTCTTCCCCTGTTTCAATCAAAGAAAAACTTTGTTAATTTTAAAAATGGTGGTTAGTTGCTGGCATTCTTGCTGGGTACATCCCTGCTCCTGGGCTTCACTCTGTCCCGCTTTCCTGGCCTTGCTTTGAATCCCCTTGAATGCCTGACCGAATTTCGACCCTTTGACTCTGATGACCCAAGTGTTCTATCACATATTGTTGTTTTTTGTGTTTTCGACCCCTCTTTTGGTATTTTACTTCTTCCCCACAATTATCCAACTAATCCAACAATGAAACTTCCAGTGGTCCTTTATGACTTCTTTTGCTTTTGGCCATCTTTGATATACTCTGGCCCTATCTGTGCAACTAGGAAGCTGGTAGTTAGCTTTGATATTCCCTCCTTTGTTTCGAACAGAACTGACACTGAAACATCCTAGAGATAGACCCCAAAAGAATGAAATGCAATGACCGCAAGGGTTAAAGATAAAGAGAATCCGAGAACGGATGATTTGTAATGAAGAAAGAAGAGAATGAGACTTATCTGAGTGGAATAGCTGGTACCATTGAGCATGCCATGCACTTTGGATTAATCAACCCAGTCTGTCTACCAATCAACTTCGATCGCCATATTTGCTGTTCCGGACTTTCACAACCTGTTTTTATCCAAACCCAAACCTTGCTCGTCTTGCAATATCCTGAGCATCTTTTGACCACGGACATGTCTCTTTTGCCTGAAAACTCACCTTCGCCTTACGGCGCCCGTGAGGGTTTTCACCAATAAGACTCTCTCATTTTGATTTCTCTCAACTCACTTCGCCTTACGGTGCCCGTGAGGGTTTTCACCGATAAGACTCTCTCATTTTGATTTCTCTCAACTCACTTCGCCTTACGGTGCCCGTGAGGGTTTTCACCGATAAGACTCTCTCATTTTTTATTTTTTCCTTGCACCGGAGTGTTGCCCCTGATGTGAATCACTTCGACTTGCTCGTATTGGCACTTCCTGAAGATTGATCGAAAGGTCTTTCTTTGGACCGTAATGCAGGCTTTTGGATAGGGTTAGAAAGAAAGGGTATAAAAGGCTCTAAAACAATTCAATATGGGTTTGCAACTACAACTTTCGGAATCAACTTCCTTGCACAACCATAATTGTTGCCCCAGTTCTTTTCATGGGGACTTTGGAATTTTGTTTTGATGTGACTGAACCCCAAGGAGAGGCTGCCTACTTACCCTTTCGGGATCAAGTCAAACGTAGTTCAGGTCATAGAAATTACTTTGTTGCTGTGATTTTCTCTTTCTTTTTCTTCCACTTTCTCTTCTTTTCTTTTCTTTCTTCCTTTCTCTTTTTTGTTGTTTGTTTTTTTTCTTTTCTTTTCTGTTTCTTCTCTTTTCTTTTCCTTTTTTCTTTCTTTTCTTCTTCCTTTGTCCTTCTCTCTCTTTTCATTCTTTTCTTTTCTCTTTTTCCTTGACTTATCTTTCACGCTTGTATTTCTGATCTTTGCTACTGATTTCGAAAAAGGGGTATGAAAGAAAATGAATGAGGCTCAAAGGGGGTAACAAAGGATAAAGTGTTTGGATAGCAGAACAAAATGCCTTCGTCATTCCAATCTTCAAAACATGCCAAGTACAAACAAATACAATTAAAACAAAGAAGATCATACATAATATCTCTTGACCGCATCGGAATTGATGGCCATTTCAACACATTTGCCTTCTATGTCTGTCAAATATAAAGCACCATTGGACAACACTCTCGTCACGATGAATGGCCCCTGCCAGTTTGGGGTGAACTTTCCTTTTGCTTCAGCCTGATGAGGCAAGATACGTCTCAACACTAACTGTCCTACTTCGAACTTCCGTGGACGCACTTTCTTGTTATATGCTCTCGCCATTCTCTGTTGGTACAATTGGCCATGACATACTGCTGCCAATCTCTTTTCATCAATCAGACTCAATTGCTCTAGGACGGTTTTGACCCACTCATCATCGTCATGTTCCAATTCATCATCACACTCAATTTCTTGTATTATTACTTCAGAATTAGACCGGCTTTTAAGACTGGGCCGAAGATTCCTCATGCATGTCATGTCATTGAGACCAGCATAGAAAGAACTGTACAAGAAAGAAAAGAAAAACAAAAATGAAACTGTCAGGAATGAAGAAGAAGGAAAATTGCATTTCACTGAAATTGAAGATAACAAGGTTTAACACGTTCAAACGGACGGAACGTAGAACCTGAATCACAACCCTGGAATAATGCAGACAACTAAAAGAAAATCAAAACCCACTACCAAAACTCCCTCCGAGTACGAAGAGGAGTAGCTTCCCAATTGTTGATCTTCACATTAGGCCTGATGAAATGCACTTCTTCGTCACCAGAACCTCCCCCAATTTCCACCGTGTTTACTTCATCAAATAAACTTTGGACCCTCTTAAATTAACTCCCCATGAAAGACAACCACAGGCTTTAGAACTGCTGACACCGGATGCTTCACTGCCACTGGCTTGACAATGACGGGATCTGTGTGGGCACCCTCCACAATCACGACAGGCTTGTTCGACACTCCTGGCACAACCACTTTTTCCCTTTCTTGTTTCGTTGCAACCTCACTTGAGGAGCCTTTCTTGACTACCGCAGATGGCTCACTGTCTGTCCCGCCCAACCTGATCACTGATTTTCCACTTGTCGACTTTTCAACCGGTCCGACCTCACTGGATCGAATCATCATGACGGTCTGTGAAGGCTTCTTAGGCTCCCCTCCCTAATGCACTATCTTGATCATATTTGTCTCACGATGGGCCGACAATGGATTCTGGTTGATATCGGGCGGCTTTTTTGCCCATGCTTGATACATCTCGGCCATCTGTTGTTTCAGTTTATACCTCTCTTCTTTCATCACATTAGCATCCAACTCTTCCACCTCTCTCGAAGGATCGATAACACTCGCGTTAAGTTCCTGGTTGGCCATGTTTGACTTGTCCTTAGAGCGGGTGTTGTAGGAATGGGTTTCCAGAATGCCAATCAACTATCCACCTGCCTGGACTCATCATCAACAACAACTTTGTTAGCGGTTAGAGCATTAATAGATAGGTAGCCGCACATTTGGGGAATGAATGCACCTATGCAGTTAACCATTTCTATTATGCCTTTGCTTGGTTTCATGCGTCATCCCGCTGACCTCTTTCTGTATTTGCCATGCCCTTTCTCTCATTCTTCCCTCTTGTTTTTCCATTGTTTGTTTCTTACCTTTCCCTCTTTTCTTTTGCTTTTCTCTCTTATTTTTCCTCTTTTTTTTTTTCTTTTTCCTTCTTTTCCTCTTGCCTCGGTTTTTTCTTGTTCCTATTCTCTCATTTCCTCAAAATTGTTTTTCCGATCTTTTCCTTCCTTTTCTCTTGCTCCCTTTTTATTTTCTCTTGTTTGCCTTTTTTGTTTTTGGTTATGATCGAATCCTATGGAGATTGCCTACGTATCATGGCCCCGCATGAATCAGACCAAGCGTAGTTCTTGAAAAACGGGAATAAAGTAAACAAACTGACATTCTTTTTTTTTCTTTTTCGTTAATGACCACTCTGATGAGAAAAGAGAAATAAAAGAAGCAAATCCTTTTTTTTTTGAATTTTCTAGACTTAATGTTCTATGACCTATTCTAAACTCAAGCTTAATGGGCATGTTTTTTTTTTCCTTTTGAAACAAATACTCTATTAAGGAAAAATCCTAGAAGAGAAAAATATTTTTTGATTCTTTTTTTCTAAGAAGGAAATCTAAAGAATAAACCACAGAAACATATTTTGAATTTTTATTTGATATCCTGACGCAATATTTCGAAACAAGTAACAAAATATTTCGGATTTCAACTTTGATTGCCCCGAAGAATAAATTCTAATGATAAACAAAAGATAAAGTATTTGTATTTTTTTTAATTTTTTATGTACAATATCCTAAAGTTCTAATAAAAATAAAAAGAATTTTTTTTTATTTTTCACTAATTTCCCAAAGAAACACCTCAAAAGAAAATCTTTTTGGATTTTGGAATTAACACCTTAAAGAAAGCTTTTAAAGAAGCACTAAAAGAAAATTCTCTTTCGTTTTGTTTTTGAATTTTGGTCCTAATATACTAAAGGAAGCATAAAAACAAGATATTAATTGCCTAAAGGAAGAACAACCTCAAATTTTTCATTTCTAGAACAAGTATTCTAAGGAAAACTTATAACGGAAATATAAAAATGCAACATCTCCCTTTTTTGAATTTTTGAGTTACACCACGCCTTATAAAAAGTACAATGACAAAAACTTGACATCTCTATACAAAGCTTAGAAAGTAAAAGACAATAAAAAAAAACATACCCAAAAATAACTAAAAATAAAAATAAAAGTAAATCTCCTTAAGCAACTCCTGAATGCAGCGGTCCTGGGGTATCTGTCCTGCTCAAACTCCGGTTAGAAATTCACACCTGTATTAGAAAACTTAAACCAACACTATGTGAGACAATAACATTCCCTATTAGACACATGCAAGACATGGTTGCGATTATTTTTGCAAAATGACTTATTTAGCCAAAAGGTGGCTAGAAGTGTAAAATTTGGCTAAGACCCGGCAAAGCCAAAAACCTAGGCTTACTAGGAAGACCGGACCCGACGCATCACGCCCCGAAAGACGAGAATCAGGTATGCGTAGTTCGGGCAAATAAAATAAGCTATTTTTGAAAACAAACCTCTCTTTTTTTTCTTTTTCATTGGTAGATAAAACAACAATTTTTGAAAACAAGATTCTCTTTTTTTCCTCTTTTTCATTTTCCATTGGCAAATAAAACAGACTATTTTTTTAAAAAACAAGTACACTTCTTTTTTTTTCTTTTTTTTCTTTCTTTTTTCTATTTTTTCTCTAAAATTCGTACTAGAGTTTTCGACG
>NW_017691371.1:0-3947 GCF_001879085.1 Nicotiana attenuata
TATATACGTATATTATATATTCTTATAGAAATAAACTACCTTTAGATCTCTTTATCTCCGCCAAATGGAGACATTGGCACCCTCTCCAACTCAAGCGACCGCTTCAACCGATTTCCATTACCTATTAAACCCTATCACACCCCCTTTCTGGATCAATTTATGATTAATAAGGATTTTTTAAAATAAAATGAAACTTTTAAATAGAGATTATTTATTTTATCCGAGTTGCCAGTTGAAATTGAGTGGCCTTATTTGTTGTTTCAAGTCACCTTATTCGAATCCTTAATAATAAAGAAGTTTGATTCCACAATTATTGGTTCGCAAAAATAAAAAAATTAGGTAATTAATTCTGTTGGCCGGAAAGAAAATATCAGGCACCACCGAGTCCGTAAGTTTAGCATTAATGCTTTTATTGACTTATAACTGATTGGATTATTGTTGTATGAAATTGTATTTATTTGCCTTCAAATGCATAATTCGCCCATTTGATTTGTTTAGCTATGTGATGATAGGCTATAATTATGTATTTTAGTCGCTTATTACACTCTAATTTACTGTACTTAATTGAGTTTGAGCTTTAATCGCTAGTGTTTTGCACTAATTGTGTATTTTATGCCTTGTAGGAGTGATTCCGAGCTATGTAGATATATGGAATGAATTCAAGTGATTTGGAGCTTTGAAGTCTGAGTAAAAGTCCAAGGAATTAAGCCGGGATCGTTTTCGGGGATCAACGGATGATAGTCAAGAACGAAACGGAGAATCGAGCGGGCATACGATGCATTGTCTAGTAAAATGCACATAACTTTTCGCTCAGAATTTCGTTTGGGCTCCACAATATATCGTCGGAAAGCTATTTGAAAGTGTTACAATTTTCATATTTTGCATTTTCGCGAATTCCCACTGTCGCGCCGCAAAGTACATTGCAGCGTGCGCCGCGTCTGTCGAATCTGCTAACAGTCTGACAGAAACAGCTCTCTGAACATCCCCACTGCCGAGCCGCACAGTGCGTCGCCCCATGCGGTGCGCCTGTGCAAATTTTACAGAGCTAGAGTCCTATTTCGCGCAGGAAAAGGTATTTCGTCTGGGCCCGATCCTACATGGTATAAAGACATGTAAAAACGCTATTTTGAGGGAGGACGACATACTTTTGACATAATTTAGACCTAAGGAGGCTAAGGAGACCGGGGATTCGACCTAAGGAGGCAAGAACACACTAGGAGCAAGGCGGAGAATTCTTCTACGAGTTTTTCACTTCCTTCTTCCTATTTCCATTATTTGTTATGAATTCCAGTATTGTCATTATGCATACTATTATGAATAGCTAATTTGTTATCTAGGGTTTTGATGGAACCTTTTGGAGGATATTTTACGGTTACTTTAATATAGATTAGCTGTCGTATTTTCTTTATTTGTTCAAATACGTTATTATTATGATTGGTTGAAGATCTCTCAATCTCGACTATGCCTATTTAGTGTGTATTACTCGGGAGAGAGTGCATATTTAGGTTATTGTTGAACAACATCACTCCTAACATATATGAGGGATCAATACGGAGTGTTTAAAGGTGGGATTAGGGATAACGAAACCTTGGGTGCGATCCGAGTGAGACGTACTTAATGCCAGCTAGCGTAATTCAGGAGAATATGTCTAGTAAATTGTGGTAATTACTCAGGAGAGATTTACGACAGTCAGAGCGCTCATGATCGGTAGAGAATACTTAGGCGAATTTATAAAAAACGTAGCGGGAAGGATTCCTACAATCGGGAAAATCATAACTCTAGACCTCCTTAATCTTGTCTCCAACCCTTAGTATCCCTAGTTGTTAATCTACTAATTTAATTTGTTGGTTAATTAGATACAAGAATCTTAATATTTATAACGTAGGAATTGTTCGAGCTTGTCTTCTTAGAAATATTGAATAGTTGTAGCTAAGCCTTAGTTCTCTGTGGGATTCGACTCCGTACTTATAAATCGAATTATATTTGCAACGACCGCTTAGTTCTTTTTATAAGGCATAGTTGGGCGTGATCAAATTTTAGCGCAGTTGCCGGGGAACTAACGGTATAGCTGTAGGTGTACATATTTTTAGTTTGCAAGTTTGAACTTTTATTTTTGTTTTCTTGTATTTGATTTTTTTTTTTTAATTTTTGACTTGAGAGACATGGCATCTTGGAATTATGAGAGTCTTGATGTTGGTAACTCTACTTTTGATCCTCCTTATCCATATTGTGAAGAAAACCACCCATTGCAAAATTAACAAAATTTTTCCGAGAGCGAGTTATGTGCACCAACTCAATCATATGTGTGGAATGTGTGTGATATGTGTGGTGGTCAAGATGGTCACTTTCATGGTTGTTATTATTTGTCTTATCCTCTCCCAACCCCTTACTATGATGGTTCTACCTTTTCTAGTGAAGTTATGTCACGACCCGGATTTCCCACCCTCGGGAGTCGTGATGGCGCCTACTAATAGAAGCTAGGCAAGCCAATTATCAATTACCTCCTTTAACGAAACACGACAATATTAGAAATAATGAAACATTTAATAATAAAACGAAAGTCTCAAATATAGTTAACTGAAAGAAATGCGGAAATTTAACTAATCCTCTACCCAAGACTGGTGTCACAATACTCACGAACTTCTACAGAATACTAAATACAAGGTTTGAATGAAACATAAGACTGTCTGTTTCGGTACAATGATAACAAACTGAGTAAAATAGAAAGGGACACCGGGCCTGCGGACGCCAGCAAGCTACCTCGGAAATCTCCGGACTGAAGGCTCGCTCCCAGAATGCTACTGCTCCTCAAATGCTGCTCCAACACCTGGATCTGTGCAAAAGATGCACAGAGTGTAGCATCAGCACAACCGACCCCATGTGCTGGTAAGTGCCTAGCCTAACCCCGGCGAAGTAGTGACGAGGCTAGACCAGACTACCAGATAAACCTGTGCAGATATATATATATATACAAGTACCACAAAGTAATAGCGGAAAGTAAACAACTAAAGCTGGGAGGGGGAACATACTTATGGGGTAGCAGATAAAACCGAATATCTGGGATAACAAAAGAAACTACATCTGATCTCTTCTAACACAGAATAAGGGAAAACAAACCACTTTCACTTGTTTCAATTTTCTCTCGTTGCAGGCGTGCAACACGATCCCAATTCATCATATCACGTGGTAGGCGTACCACTCGATCCCATTTCATAATATCACGTGGTAGGCGTACCACTCGATCCCATTTCATAATATCACGTGGTAGGCGTACCACTCGCCCCCATTTCATAATATCACGTGGTAGGCGTACCACTCGATCCCATTTCATAATATCACGTGGTAGGCGTACCACTCGATCCCATTTCATAATATCACGTGGTAGGCGTACCACTCGCTCCCATTTCATAATATCTAAGTGGTCGGCGTGCCACACGATCCCATTTCGTATTATATATATAAGTGGTGATCCCATATTATAGTTCAAAATATCTGACTTTGTAAAGAAGGCCCCATTAGGGGAATTCGACAACATAACACTTTAACCCGGCAAAGGTACAACTAACAGCCCAAATATCCCGGCAAGGGAGAGTACATAATAATAGTCTACACGCCCCGGCAAGGGAATAATCACAACACATCCTCTTTTAAATCACTTCTTTCTCAACTATCACATTATATGAAATTTATCAATTAAACAAGAAAGTTGTGTCACATCATTCGAATTAAAAGCAATTAAGACTCACGGTCATGCTAGACTCCGGTGTATAGATAACCGTCACCATGCCTATACACCGTACTCCACATTTAGCAAGTAGCAAATAATATCCTAAACCTATTCCCTCAAGTCAAAGTTAGAACAAACACTTACCTCGGTCCAAGAATAGCAATCAACTCTCTAATACCGCCTTTCCTCTACAATCCAACTCCGAAACAATGATATCTAG
>NW_017691371.1:4580-5596 GCF_001879085.1 Nicotiana attenuata
AGGCTACAAGGCTACGCGTTCGCGAACATGTGAATGCAAACGCGAAGAGGAAATTACTGGGGTCCCAAGCTTGGCTTATGCGAACGCGTGAAGAGATACGCGATCGCGAAGGAAGAAAAATCAAAGGCATCGCGAACGCGGGTGATGCTCCGCGATCGCGAAGAAGGTTTTTCTGCAACAGCTGGAGCTTATTTTTCTGCAACTTTTTCTAAGTTCAAAACCACCCCGAACACCTCCGAAAACACTCCCGAGCCCCCGGGGCTCCTAACCAATCACACACACTGACTCAACAACATCCTACGAACTCAACCGTGCGATCAAATCGCCAAAATAACATCAAAAACAATGAATCAAGCCTCAACCCCTTACTATGATGGAATGTGTGTGATATGTGTGGTGGTCAAGATGGTCACTTTCATGGTTGTTATTATTTGTCTTATCCTCTCCCAACCCCTTACTATGATGGTTCTACCTTTTCTAGTGAAGTTATGTCACGACCCGGATTTCCCACCCTCGGGAGTCGTGATGGCGCCTACTAATAGAAGCTAGGCAAGCCAATTATCAATTACCTCCTTTAACGAAACACGACAATATTAGAAATAATGAAACATTTAATAATAAAACGAAAGTCTCAAATATAGTTAACTGAAAGAAATGCGGAAATTTAACTAATCATCTACCCAAGACTGGTGTCACAATACTCACGAACTTCTACAGAATACTAAATACAAGGTTTGAATGAAACATAAGACTGTCTGTTTGGGTACAATGATAACAAACTGAGTAAAATAGAAAGGGACTCCGGGCCTGCGGACGCCAGCAAGCTACCTCGGAAATCTCCGGACTGAAGGCTCGCTCCCAGAATGCTACTGCTCCTCAAATGCTGCTCCAACACCTGGATCTGTGCAAAAAGATGCACAGAGTGTAGCATCAGCACAACCGACCCCATGTGCTGGTAAGTGCCTAGCCTAACCCCGGCGAAGTAGTGACGAGGCTAGACCAGACTACCAGATAAA
>NW_017691372.1:0-5596 GCF_001879085.1 Nicotiana attenuata
AAAATATTTTGCAAAATATTTTCGTTTTTTTAACTAATGCACCAATAGTCCACTAATTTAGTAAAGTCTTCTTATTTATTTTTTTCATTTTTTACAAAAAACAATTCAGTTTTTACAAAAAAATATATTTATTTTTTCAGTTTTTTAAAAGCATTTTTTTGTAAAAACTCAAAAAAACAATTGTAAAAACAAAACAAAATGTTTTTAATAAAATATTTTCGTATTTTAAAATTTGAAAAAAAATATTTTCAACGGGATACTTTCATTTTTGAAAAATATTTTTTTTCATCTTTTTCAGTTTTTTTAAAGCATTTCGTTTTATTTTCGTTTTTCATTTTTTNAGGTTTATTTATGCTACAATCAGTCTTTTGATGATGCAGTTAACCTTCAAGTCAATGCACATTTGACAGCATATCTAACTCTAGTGACTCTGTCGCAACTAAAAAACATAGTAATTGAGTAAATCTCTCAACTCATCGTGTATTTTAGAATTTTGGTATTCACATAAGACCTTTTTAACAGGTATCCACATCAGTTTTAAACTCTCGGGCACAAAGTTGAAACCTTTGATGCTATTCATAACCACTTCAGTACAGCTATTGGCCAGACAGCTCATAGGACAATGCACCTGAAAACTTACCCAGGTTGTTAAGTAGTTAGGAGCCCTTTCTTCTTTTACAACTCATGGCCTCAAAGGAATATCGCTAGGATACACAGGAAAGAGGAGGTTGACTATGCCTTAAAGCTAATATTTGTCATTTGAAGTTAAACATGATATGAAACACATTATTGGAAGTAAATACTAACCAAAATATTAAAAAGCAAATTTAAGGTCATAGAGAAGTGTTCTCTGGCATTGTGGAACTAGTTTGGGCGTTCGTGATCATCTATGCTTCCCTAACCATTGCATAAACTAAGTCAAACGTTACACTTAGCTCGACTCAATTCACTATCTCAAAGTTCTTCCTTCACTGAAAGAAGCATTATTAGTCGATAGAGTGAGTGCTGCATTGGCCAGGGAGAAAAACTGGAGGACAGGAAGATGTTGATTCACCCTTCCAGCAAGTATTTTTGGGTACTTTGGCTAGAGAGAATCAAAGATGTATTTAGGACAATGTTGTGTCTGTAAATAGTCACAAATACTAATGTTTGTACTTCTGGATTTTTGGGGTAACATGCTAAATGTAGACGTTCCTCAGGTCCCTACATTTATATGTGACAACTGAGTTTTTGTATGCACCTTCAATGGAATAAAATTTCATACATATCCAAAAAAAAGGAAGCCGATCACGTGAGTGTGTTGGAAAAAAAAAAATCAAGTGAGCACTACGGATGAGGAACTAACTTAATGACAACTTCAGATGCCATAGATATCAAAGATTGAAAAGGAATAGAACTGAAATCCAGTTCAAACAAATTTTGGATGGAAAAATGTCACTGCGCAATCCAGTTCTAAGATGTACTAGAACAAAAAACGAAAACCTAGACCATCGAGGAACAGAATATGAATGAGAAAATATGTAATTCTTTAACTGATTAAATCGCTATTAATTCACTGAGATATGATTTGCGATTCACTACTAGCCAGGAGAGAAAAGTCATGGTGAGTTCCTTTCAACATATATGCCCAATGCTTTAAACCAACTAAGAAGATAAACAGAAATGGTAAATGGAAGCATAACTAAAAGAGAGAGAGAGAGCTGACTGCTAGAATGAAGAATTACCAGCAAGAGGATTGACCCCTGCCTGCTTATATAAACGCGAAGTCTCAAGTTGGATTCTTTCCTGAATTAAAAAAAAAATTATAGATGTAAGTTCTGTTTGCTGGACTTGATATGAAAAGGCACAACATTAATCATAATTCTACAGCAATAGCTTCACGACAACAGAAATACTCCTCCTTTTATTGAACGAATTTTTTATCACCACAAGCAATGCTTTTCTTTCTTTTGATAAGTAAAGCAATACTATAACCATACAAAATAAAAAATAAAATATAAAACTCTAAAAAAATAAACAAAAGCTTTGATCTTACCAAATTAAGATGAAATCTAGCAAACAAGTTGTAACAATCCAAAAAATCTAACAAACAAGCTGTAATTGTTACAGTGTCAATTGCTCATACTTCACTCTTTTTCACAGTACTAAGTACCAAAGAATCTTTAATACATAGCTCAAGTTTTAGAAGGTCAAACGGTTCTGAAGAGCAGTTTAGATGAAACAGAAAGTATCAATTGACAAGAATTTGAACTCACCTGATTTCCAGCATATCGTTGCTGAATAGCTTTGATCTTTGGTTGGAGATTTTGCATTGCTAGTGTTGATTCAACCTTTCAAAAGACATAATATCATACATCAGCAACAATTCCATTGCAATGCAGATTTAAAGAATGAGGAACAAAGGAGCAGGGACTCTTGTTGAGTTCGACAAAAGATTCAATTCTCAATTTCCCATCACCATTGCACTATTTATAATACTAGACAGACGTAACTAAGTGGCAAGCCCTGAAATACCAGACCAACTCTTAAATATCAAGGTCAAGCAGCAAGTCAGCACAGGCTTACCTGTTGCTTTGTCAAAGGGAAAGTGACAGCTTTAACCAGGACAGTAAGCAATATGATTGCAAATCCATAAGAATAAGGCACATGCACAGCTGCCAGTCCATCCTTCATTACCTGAAAAAAGCAAAGTGAATGATGTGAATATAGAGTACGTGACGACATCAAAATACCAGTTCGCAAGAAGACGATCTCTCTAAAACAAAAACCTAAAAACAGTCTATCTAAAACTGAAACAAAATAAGCTGCAGTATTTGGGTGGCAAATCCTCCAAACGTAGTGCATTTTTGGAGGATCCGACACGGGTGTAGCAGCATTTTGGAGAGTCCGCGCAACATAGGTGAAGACAACCAACCTGTTGTCCTATATAACATTTCTTTAGCTTCCTCTAATTTCCTATCTTTTTTGGGAGGAAGGGGCAGAAGCTAAAATCTGGTTGGTTAGGGGAAAATCTGGTTATCGACTTGTGTCAACAGGAAAAATGACAAGAGCTAATAGAGTCTTTCAATTGGTAGAAAAAAAAATCCAAAATTAAGTTTAGTTCCCTTCCAGTGTTATCAAAGGCTAAAAGCAAAATAAGTTAAAAGAAGACTTTAACTGCAAAGGACACAGTGGAATACTCGAGTGCAAGTTGGCCCGAACACCACCGTCATAAAAGAAAAGAAAAAAAAGGATTAATAACGATAAACACAAACAACAATTATGCGGATAAAGTAATTGATAATTATAATTAAGGTAAAACTAGGAAAAATGATGCCAATCTAACACTAGTAAGACCTAAACTATGAAAACTATATAAACATGAAATAGATACATAAGGCAGCAAGTGAAATCGTTATTATGAATATGCTGAACGCATTATAGAGTCCAGAAAAGGAAAATCAAAATAAAAATCGTAACAATGATCAGAATTAGCTCGAAACTATGTTAAGTAAAGCTGAAAACGGAATTTAACCTTCAAAACGACTTCCATAGCGTCAGAAATGAAAGCGAACCAACCACCGGCTTTCTGAGGAGTAGCAGCAGTGGCATCGGAGGCAACACCAGGATCAGCAGCCACAGCGGCATCAGCTAACGTATAGAGAAGTCCTTCGGCTCGGCTAATAACAGCGTTGAAATCAACCGAAGAGTGAAGAGATTGAATCGGAGGAAGCTCATGGAAGCTGAATTTTACTCTAGTTGAAATAAGCCTTCGCCGGTGGAAGACATGGCGAGAGAACGACGGCAAAGGAGTTCCGATGAACGACGGAGATGAAATTAGGGTTTTCGCCATGGAAAATGCTCCCGAGGTGAAGGAGAAAATAGAGCTCAATTCAGATTGTGGAGGATGAGGGACAGCTATTAGAGAGTGGAGGAGGGAGAGCCAAAGAGAAAATATCCCTATCCTTTATTTTCCTTTTTGGGAATAAAAATATTGGAATTTGATTAACTGATGTTTGGCGCTTCGGTTATTTTGTTTGGTATGTCGTTTTTTGTTAGGTTTTTCGTTTGGTATTTGTATTAGCATTTAATTAGTTTCGATTCGTACGGTAATATTTGAATTTTGAGAGTCAAATAAAGTTATTTTTTATCATAATTTTTTCTAAATATAGAAATTTTATTTTAAAAAATTTAAAGAATTTATGAATAAGTTCAAAGTCAAAATGAACTTAGACTAATAGCCTGTTTGGCAAAAAGTGTTTTTTTTCAAATTTGAAGTGTTTGGCCAAGCTTTTAGGAGGAAAAAAAAGTGTTTTTGAGGAAAAGCAGGAAAAAATAGCTTTTTTGCTGAATCACTTTTTAAAGAAGCACTTTTGAGAAAAATAGAAAAATACACTTAGAAGCACTTTTTAAAAGTTTGATCAAACACTAATTGTTGCTTAGAAGTGCTTTTAAATTAATTAGTCAAACAAAAACTGCTTCTCACCAAAAGTACTTTTGAAAAAAAAATACTTTTCAAAATAAACTGATTTTTCTAGCTTGACCAAACGGACTATAAGTATTTAGTAGACTGTCACATTAATCGGGACAAACGGAGTATTATAAAAAAAAAATATTTTTAGAACTCAAATCTGATACACCTAGTTAAAGGTGAAGATATCTCAATTTTCAATGGTATACGTTGCTGTGGTTGCCGGTTGGTCCACGATTACTATTATTTCTTATATAACTAAATACTTATAAAATTCAAGAAAAAAAATACTTTTAGCACATATTAGAACTATTTTTGGGAGTGAAAATGTTGGAATTTGATTAACGTATGTTTAGTAGTTCGTTAATTTTTTTATTTTTATTTTTTGTTTGGCATGGTCGTCGCTGTGGTTGGTCCACGATTACAATTTAATTATCATCCAATCAAGAGTTTGATGGTCTTCAGTTGGGTGGCGATGGGTCCGGGGCGGCTGAATTAGTAAACGAGAAGGTAACTCTAATACGGAATTGAGGCAGAAAGCGATTAGTCTTAATTTTCTTTTACCTAGAAAAAGTATAGCAACAGGTTTTAAATGGTTGAAAAAATTATGACACGTGGAAAAAAAAAATATGACGATGCCTCTTCACCTCCATGCACATTATTAAACAGAATCGTTTATTCTAACAATTATCCATGCACCAAGTAGCCTGGAAAAATATTTAAAAACACTACCATATCATTTACATTCTGTCGTAAATATAACTAGTCGAGACTTAGGATGCTTCAATACAAAATATTTTTTTTGTTAGTAATAGTAATAATAATAATAATAATAATAATAATAATAATAATAATAATAATAATAACAACGGAAAAGGGTTCAAAATGCCCCTAAACTATTGGAAAAGGTTTAAAAATACCCTTCATCCACCTATTGGGCAAAAAATACCCCTTCCATCCACTTTTTTGGTTCACTTATGCCCTTTGACCGTTAGGTCAATGCTAAATTAAAAATAATTATTATTCTTTTGATAAAACCTAAAAAAAATTGCAAAATATTTTTATTTTTTTAAACTAATGCACCAATAGTCCACTAATTTAGTAAAGTCTTCTTATTTATTTTTTTCATTTTTTACAAAAAACAAT
>NW_017691373.1:0-741 GCF_001879085.1 Nicotiana attenuata
ATTGGTGTAGTTGGTGATAGGTTACCAGTACTTTGGTCATAAGTACTTTGCTTTATGTTTTGATGATCTAACAAACTTACTATCCAGAACCAGATTAGGAACCTGTTACACATTTACAAGACCTTAAGATCACAAGGTTCCAGGTTGGGAGTCAGCGTGGATTATGATTTAACTCTTCAGAGTGGAAGGAACAGCTGAAGGAACAGGTCCCTACCAGTTCCCGAGGAGACTGTACGAAGTCAACTCTCCAGCTAGAAAGTTGCTGCCTGCAAATGCTGCAGTGCAAGAACACTGTTGCAGTCAACTTTCTAGGGAAGACTTTTCACCTACCTTGCATACATCATTGTAAATGATGTCACACATGTATATACACAATCAAGGGAGGTAAAACACATACACTTGAACATTTGACAAGCTCACTCACGTGACCATTCAGTAAGCAAGTTTCAAGTGCTTCAAGAACAAAGAACAAAGCAACTACGGACCAGTTTCCACATCAAGCCATTGTATGTCTTTAGTTGAGTTGTTCAAGAGGACCTAGCGCGGACCGCACTGATTTGCTGCGCGGCCGCGCTAGGAGATTCAGAGAGTATACATTTCAAGGGTTTCCATGCGCGGTCAGCGCTCCTGTCTACGCGGTCAGCGCTTGTGTCCACGCGGTCGCGCTTCATTGTTGTGCGGTCCGCGCCCATTAGCCTGCGCAGCCGCGCTACCTCTTTGTGCGGTCCGCGTCCCCAGCTT
>NW_017691373.1:4861-5596 GCF_001879085.1 Nicotiana attenuata
CCAGCAGCACCATCAGCTTGACTCGCCCTAGGCCATCCACATCCTGCCCCCTTCGCCATTACCATCACTATCGGGATACTCATCCTCATACCAGGCGTCCTCTTCAATCCGATCCATCCCCGCATCTTCCTCATCGTCACCAGCCTCTGGTGTAGGCGGATCGTAGCCGCAAGCAACCCCGAGATCTACGTGACTTAACACGAGCATCCTCGAAGACAGCCTATGAAATAGTTCCCGCCCCCATCATATCTCTAGCTGAGCCTCGGTGTGAATCCATTCCTCGTACAAATCTTACGGAATATAAGGAAAAGTAGAAGTGCGAGAAGAGGACGTCTGAGCCAGTAACTGTGCCTTCTAACCTTCAGCATTTGTAGAAGTGTGCCTTATAGATTGATAGTGAGAGTGCTTATGCATCGAGAACCTGTGGGTTAAGGAACTAGGTTCTTCTTCAGCTTCTTCATCCTCATTTACTGGGACGACCTTCTCATGCACAATTTTTCCATCATTTACCAGCCTTCTCTTTCTCTTTCTCCTTTTACTTTTCTTAAGAGCAGACTCCAAAGCCTCCTTTTGCTGCAACCGAGTAATGGGTCTCTTAGGGGTTGACTCTGGAGCTGCAACTGGCTTACTTCTAGCCCTAATAAAGATAGCATATGCCAAATCATCTGTGTCTTCTTCACTGTCAGAATTTGTCTCAGGTACTACCATATTCAAAGGATCAACATAGAAGTGGGG
>NW_017691374.1:0-242 GCF_001879085.1 Nicotiana attenuata
CAGAAAATTTTCTTTGTTTGTTTATTTTGTTGCATTCAGGAGCCCACCTGGAGAACAAGGGAATACTTTTCAAGTTTCAGAAGTCAGGAGCCCGCCTGGAGAACTGAGGCATACATTTCAAGTTTCAGTAGTCAGGAGCCCGCCTGGAGAACAGAGGCATACATTTCAAGTTTCAGCAGTCAGGAGCCCACCAGGAGAACAGAGGCATACATTTCAAGTTTCAGCAGTCAGGAGCCCGCCTG
>NW_017691374.1:5280-5595 GCF_001879085.1 Nicotiana attenuata
CTAGCAATCAGGAGCCCACCTGGAGAACAAGGGAATACTTTTCAAGCTTCAGCAATCAGGCGCCCACCTGGAGAACAAGGGAAGTACAATTCAAATTTTAGCTTTTAATTTTTAATATTTGATAACATGCTATACCCAGTCACCAAACTGGAGTAGAAAATTTTCTTTGTTGTTTATTTTGTTGCAGTCAGGAGCCCACCTGGAGAACAAGGGAATACTTTTCAAGTTCAGCAATCAGGAGCCCACCTGGAGAACAAGGGAATACTTTGCAAGCTTCAGTAATCAGGCGCCCACCTGGAGACCAAGGGAAGTACA
>NW_017691375.1:0-702 GCF_001879085.1 Nicotiana attenuata
CCAGCTTGATTTTGTCATCTTGGATTGTGAGGTAGATTATGAGGTCCTGATCATATTAGGGAGACCTTTCCTTGCTACGAGGAAGGCTCTAGTGGATGTGGAAGCAGGGGAACTCACTTTCAGGGTGGGTGATGAAAAGGTAGTCTTTCATGTGTGTAAGTCAATGAAGAAGCCCAATTGTACCGAAGTGTGCTCATTTGTGGATTTAGTCACGGCTGTGATAATTGATGATACCAGTGCAATGATCAATGATGAGGACCCTTTGGAGGCCGTATTGTTGAATTTGGATGTCAATGATGATGCGGGCCGAGTGGAGTGCGTGAATGCTTTACATGGAATGGGATCTTATTCTTATGAGCCTAGGAAACTTTCTTTGGATCTTGAAAATAGAAAGACTCCTCCAACAAAGCCTTCAATTGAGGAACCCCCGGTGTTGGAGTTGAAGCCATTACCTCCACACCTCAGGTATGAATTCTTGGGCTCTAATTCAACTTTACCAGTTATTCTTTCCTCTTGTCTTACTAACATGCAGGTTGACGCCACATTGGCGGTGCTCAAAAAGCAGAAAAAGGCAATTGGATAAACTCTAGCTGACATTCGGGGAATAAGCCCCGCATTCTGTATGCACAAGATTATTCTGGAGGATGATGCAAAACCCTCCTTGGAACATCAAAGGAGGCTCAATGAGGCAATGCAAGAAGT
>NW_017691375.1:2351-5595 GCF_001879085.1 Nicotiana attenuata
TTGACTATGGGTGTTTGTTATTTGGGCCAATTTCATGGTTAATTTCTGAATTAGTGGTTGCAAATACTAGTTTGTGTTGAGTTGACTTGAGCTCCTCTTGAGAAAGAGAGCCTAAGTCTCCGAAATTGGTCCAACAATGAATTGGGGCGTACTCAAGAGATTGATATCCCCAATTAAAGGGTTAAACCTCGAGAGAGTAATACCCGAATTGAACCCTAAGTTGCTTGTGCAAAATTGTATACCCAACTAGTCTTGAGAAAGCCAATTCGGGCAAAATCACTTGAACCACCGAGAGGTGTAGAGTGGGTAAATTCGTGCAACGGTTATAACATACTTCCCAAATATGTCAAATGTGCCGTAGATTCAAGCACCTGTCAATTGACCACCTAGGCGGTAGTCACTACCCTAGTGCCCTTTAAACTATTTGAACAACCCGTAACATTATAACTTTTAGCATAATTTACAATTTGTAGTTTGATAATAGTAGAATTATAAAGAAAATCCCAAAAATGAATAGAAATGTAATTAAGAACACATATGCAATTCTAAACTAGATAGATACTCGATTCCAATTCTAGCTCACTGTGGATATCGATCCCAACCCAAAATTGGGTAAAAGCCATTGCGACCCTCTCTTGCTACTTATTAGTAGTGCAGAGTTGGCTGCGATCAGTTTTTTGCGCCGTTGCCGGGGAGCTAACGGTTTTGGCTATCTATTTAGTTAGATTTGTGTTTTGTTCTTCTTTCCTTCTTGTTACTAATTTGTGTGCGTGTCAATAATACAGGTACCGAAATGGCTTTAAATGCAAATGACCCTCTTGGAAATGTGAATGCGAGGGAGGAGGTAGATGACATTGGAGAGGAAGAGGTACCTCTTGTACCTCAAGGACAACGTAAAGGCCGACGGGCCAATGCAAATGACAACATTCCAGACCCTCCTCTGCCACCTCCAAGAGTGGCTCCAAGAGTTCTTCCCAACCAAGGCTATGCAAATGCTATTGTTCCGCCCCAGATTTGGGTGGGCAATTTTCAAATAACCAACGTGATGCTGACATTATTGGAGCAACGTGGGTATTTCACTAGTGCTCCCACTCAAAATGCATACAAACATCTCAAGGGGTTCGTGGATACCTGTTGGGGGAGCAAGCAAACCAACGTGTCCGAGGATGCACTTAGATTAAGGTTTTTCCCTTTCTCACTTAGGGGGAAAGCATTGGACTGGCTTGAGCGACTTCCCAACCATTCCATCACAACTTGGGATGAGTTGGCGGATAAGTTCATTGCCAAATTCTTTTCACCGGGACACATGGCAGCACTAAGGGATGAGATCTTAGCCTTCAAGCAGGAGCCTACCGAACCATTGCATGAAATTTGGGAGCGATACAGAACTATGGTGAAAGGATGCCCCAACAATGATATGACAGAGGCGATGATACAACAAACCTTCTATCGGGGCATCAATACAACAAATCAATGCATAGTGAACCAATTGGCTGGGGGTAATTTCATGAAGCTGCCTTATGATGAAGCATGTGAGATTCCTGATGAAATGGCTGACACATCCTCCGCTTGGCAAAGTAGAGCCAATGTGCCTCAGGGTGAACCCATGGTTACTCATTTGCATAAAGAACTACATGACCATAGACAGGCTATAGCAGAACTTACAACAACTATGAACCAATTGGCTAAGGCACAATTGCAACAAGTCCAAAATCCTCGCCAAGTGAATGCTATGGAGGGTGTTAACATGTTAGTGAACCAAAGAAGGCGAAGAGGTCAACAGAACCAAGGGAATTCGGATCAATTTGACAATGATGGTAATGGTTTTCAGGATGATGGCTATGATGAGCAAAATGAGGAGGTGCAATATGTGAATAATTACCAAGGCCAAAGAGGCAATTCTTCCAACCAACAACAACGATGGCGATCTCAGGGCAATTAGGGTAACCAACAACAAGGCAACAACAATTGGAACAATCAACATCAAGGGAACAACAATTGGGGAAATCAAAATAACAACCGCAAAAATCAAGGAAACTGGGCAACAACAACAATTGGGGTGGAAACAACCACAACCAAGGCGGGTGGAACAATAACCAAGGAAATCAGGGGCAAGGCTATCAAAGGCCCCCAATGTACGAACAACCGAAAAATCCACCTCCTTTTCCATCCCAGGGTCCTAGTTCATGCAACAATGAAATGGGTAGAATTGAAATGAAGTTCGAACATGATGAAAAAGAATGCGGATTCCGATGCGCAATTGGCTTCTCACAATACTTCAATTAGGAATTTGGAGGTTCAACTAGGTCAAATCTCTCAGTCCTTGAATACACGCCCTAAGGGTTCTCTACCAAGTGATACGGTAGTGAACCCAAAGGGAGGAAACAATCATGTTATGGCTGTGACAACTAGGAGTGGATAGGGCGGTGATGTGAATGCCTCCAAACAAATGCAAGTTTTGGGTGAAGAAGTTGAGTTGCAAAAAGATGAAGTTCCTTTGGTGGTTGAGAATGTAGTTGACGAAAATGTGAATGAAGAAGTGAGGATCAATATTCAAGATGTCGAGGTGGAAACACAAAGTGACGTGAGCCCGTCTAGGGAGCACGTAATTGACATGCCGGAGCCGGTTGTGCCAAAAGCCAAGGCACCTTTGCCTAGGCCACCTCCCCCTTATCCTCAGATGCTAGCCAAGCATAAAAGTGAGAATCAATTCAAAAAGTTCATTGACATGATGAAGAGCTTATCCATCAACGTGCCTTTGGTGGATGCTTTTGAGCAAATGCCTGGTTATGCTAAATTCATGAAAGATTTGGTTACAAAGAAAAGATCAATGGACTATGAAACTATCAAGATGACCCACCAAGTTAGTGCTATAGTACATTCAATGGCTCCGAAATTAGAGGATCCGGTGCTTTCACTATCCCCTGCACTATTGGTAGTGCAGACTTTGCCAAAGCTTTATGTGATCTAGGGTAAAGCATCAACTTAATGCCCTTCTCAGTTTTCAAGACTTTGGGTATTGGGCCTCCTAGGCCAACTTCCATGCGATTGCAAATGGCAAACCGATCTATGAAGCGGCCATTGGGTATTGTTGATGATGTGCTCGTCCGGGTGGACAATTTATCCTGCCAGCTGATTTGTCATCTTGGATTGTGAGGTAGATTATGTGGTCCTGATCATATTAGGGGGAGACCGTTTTCCCTTGGTCTACCGGTAGGAAAGGGGCTTACGTGTGGGATGTGGA
>NW_017691376.1:0-528 GCF_001879085.1 Nicotiana attenuata
GAAGAACAAACTGGCACCTGACGAAGTTGCCTTACGCGTTCGCGAGTGGAACCACGCGAACGCGAAGAACAAAACCTCTGTGCACCTGAGACAGCAAAACCTGCAATTTTTCCCAAGTTTAAAACCTTCCGAAACCTATCCGAAACTCACCCGAGCCCTCGGGGCTCCAAACCAAACATGCATACTAACTGAAAAACATCATATGAACTTATCCGTGCGATCAAATCGCCAAAATAACCTCTTGAACAACGAATTTAGCATAGAAATCTAAGAAAAATCTCAAAACTTTCAAAGTATCAATTTTCACAACTACGGGTACGAATCACCTCAAGCGACTTCCGTTTCTTACCAAATTTTACATACTCATCTTAAATCACGTATAAGACCCGTATCGTGCTTCGAAACCAAAATACGGACCCGATACCATCAAGTTTTAAACACATTTCATTTCCAAAAACTCACTAAATAATTCCTACGAAAATAAATTTTTACTTTTTAAAAACTTTAACTATTTACTTCGGGTCCGTT
>NW_017691376.1:4428-5595 GCF_001879085.1 Nicotiana attenuata
GTTGCAGGCGTGCAACCCGCTCCCATTTCATATATTACCGTTGCAGGAGTGCAACCCGCTCCCATTTCATATATTACCGTTGCAGGCGTGCAACCCACTCCCATTTCATATATAACCGTTGCAGGCGTGCAACCCGCTCCCATTTTATATGTTATCGTTGCAGGCGTGCAACCCGCTCCCATTTTATTTATCAACACCAATCATAAAAGAATCCCAGCAAGGGAACAATAGCAATATAACAACATCCCGGCAAAGAAACCATAATATTACAACAACATCCCGGCAAGGGAACAATAATATCACAACAAACATCCCGGCAAGGGAACAATAATATGACAATAACATCCCGGCAAGGGAACAATAATGATAATCCTCATATAAATCACAATAAACCACAACGGAGTCATAACAATTACAATACAAGACTCACGGCCATGCTTGACACCGACGTATAGAAACTTGTCACCATGACTATACGTCGTACTCCACAGTTAACACGTAGCAAAATAGACACGACTCTTAATCCCTCAAGCTAAGGTTAGACCAAACACTTACCTCGAACTTCCACGGCCAACTCAAGCCTCAAACACCGCTTTTCCTTTTGAATTTGGCTCCTAATCAATTGTATCTAGACATAATCGACTTAATAACATCAATAAACGCTAAACAATCCAATTCCAATGCTTAATTATAGATTTCCTATCATTCTTCCCAAAAAGTCAAAAATTGACCCCGGGCCCGCATGGTCAAAACACGAGGTTCGGACCAAAATCCGATCACCCACGAGCCCACGAGCCCAAATATGTAATTAGTTTTAAAATTCGATCCCAAAATGAGGTCTAATCCCAATTATTCAAAAAATCCCTAACTCTACCCAAATCTCTAATTTTCTACCCCTTAAGAACATGATTTAGGCCTAGAAATCTAATGGGTGTTAATGAAAATTGAAGAAAATGGGTCTAAGATTACATACCTATGGATTTGTGGTGAAGTTCTTTCAAAAATCGCCCAATTCGGAGTTTGGAAGAAGAAGTTATGAAATTTTTGTTAAATCCCGTATGTTATGTTACTGCTTAGAAATCACTGGGCAGGCCTTCATCGCGTTCGCGATAGGCCTGTCTCGTTCGCGATGGGTCAGGCCCAGCTGATCATCGCGTTCGCGTTAGA
>NW_017691377.1:0-1487 GCF_001879085.1 Nicotiana attenuata
ATGTTGGAAAAGTCATCAGGTTATGTTGGCATCAACTAGGGAGTGGGACCATATGTCGGAAAGTCATCAGGTTATGCTGGCATCAACTAGGGTATGTGACCCTATGTAGGAAAGCCATCAGGTTATGCTGGCATCAACTAGGGAGTGGGACCCTATGTTTAAAAGTTATCAGATTATGCTGGCATCAACTAGGGAGTGGAACCCTATGTTGAAAAGTCATCAGGTTATGCTGACATCAACTAGGGAGTGGAACCCTAGGATGGGAAGTCATAAGGTTATGCTGGAATAAAATAGGGAGTGTGACCCTATGTTTGAAAGCCATCAGGTTATGCTGGCATCAACTAGGGTGTAGGACCCTATGTTGGAAAGTCATTAGGTTATGCTGGCATCAACTAGGGAGTGAGATCCTATGTTAGAAAGTCATCAGGTTATGCTGACATCAACTGGGAGTGTGACCCTATGTTTGAAAGCCATCATGTTATGCTGGCATCTACTAGGGAGTGGGACCCTATGTTGGAAAGTCATCAGGTTATGCTTGCATCAACTAGGGAGTGGAACACTATATTAGAAAGTCATCAGGTATTCTTGCATCAACTAGGGAGTGGAACCCTATGTTGTAAAGTCATTAGGTTATGCTGGTATCAACTAGGGAGTGGGACTCTAGGTTGGAATGTGATCAGGTTATGCTTGCATCAACTAGGGAGTGGGACTCTAGGTTGCAATGTCATCAGGTTATGCTTGCCTCAACTAGGGAGTGGGACCCTATTTTGGAAAGTTCTCAGGTTATGCTTGCATCAACTAGGTAGTGGGACCCTATGTTGGAAAGTCATCAGGTTATGCTGGCATCAACTAGGGAGTGGGACCCTATGTTGGAAAGTCATCACGTTTTGCTGGCATCCACTAGGGAATGAGACCCTGTGTTGGAAAGTCATTAGGTTATGCTGGCATGAACTAGGGAGTGAGTCTCTGTGGGAAAGTCATCAATTTATGCTTGCATCAACTAGGGAGTGGTGATCCTACACTGGAAAGTAATCAGGTTATGGTTGCATGAACTAGGGAGTGGTAAACCTATGTCTTAAAGTCATCAGGTTATGCTGCCATCATTTAGGGAGTGGGACCCTATGTTGGAAAGTCATCATGTTATGCTGGCATTAACTAGGGAGTGAGACCCTGTGTTGGAAAGTCATTAGGTTATGCTGGCATGAACTAGGGAGTGAGACTCTATGTTGGAAAGTCTTCAGGTTAGGCTTGGATCAACTAGGGAGTGGTGATCCTATGTTGGAAAATCATCAGGTTATGCTGGCATCAACTAGGGAGGTAGGACCCTATGTTAGAAAGCTATCAGGTTATGCTGGCATCAACTGAGAAGTGGGACCCACTGTTGGAAAATCATCAGGTTATGCTGGCATCAACTAGGGAGATGAGACGCTATGTTGGAATGTCATCAGGTTATGCTGGCATCAACTAGGGAGTGGGACCCTATGTTG
>NW_017691377.1:3254-5595 GCF_001879085.1 Nicotiana attenuata
AGGTTATGCTGGCATCAACTAGGGAGTGGGACCCTATGTTGAAAAGTCATCAGGTTATACTGGGATCAATTAGGGAGTGGGACCCAATGTTGGAAAATCATCATGTTATGCTGGCATCAACTAGGGAGTGAAACCCAATATTGAAAAGTAATCAGGTTATGCTGGCATCAACAAGGGAGTGGGACCCTAGGTTGAAAGTCATCAGTTTATGCTTGCATCAACTAGGGAGTGGGACCCTACGTTGGAAAGTCATCAGGTTATGCTGGCATATACTAGGGAGTGGCAACCTATGTTGGAAAGTAATCAGCTTATGCTGGCATTAACTAGGGAGTGGGGCACTATATTGGAAGGTCATCAGGTTATGCTGGTATCAACAAGGGAGTGAGACCCTATGTTGGAAAGTCGTTAGTTTATTTTGGCATAACCTAGCGAGTGGGACTCTATGTTGGAAAGTCTTCAGGTTATGCTTGCATCACCTAGGGAATGGTGATCCTATGTTGGAAAATCATCAGGTTATGCTGACATCAACTAGGGAATATGTCCCTATGTTAGAAAGTCATTAGGTTATGCTGGCATCAACTTAGAAGTGGGACCCTATATTGGAAAGTCATCAGGTTATCTGGCTTCAACTAGGGAGTGGGACACTATGTTGGAAAGTCATCAAGTTATGCTGGCATCAACTAGGGAGTAGGACCCTGTGTTGGAAAGTTATCAAGTTATTCTTGCATCAACAAGGGAGTAGGACCCTATGTTGGAAAGTCATCAAGTTGTGCTTGCATCATCCAGGGAGTGGGACCCTATGTTGGAATGTCATCCAACTTGCATCAACTAGGGAGTGGTGACCCTATGTTGGAAAGGCATCAGGGTATGCTTGCATAAATTAGGGAGTGGCACCCAATATTGAAAAGTCGTGAAGTTATGGTGGCAAGAACTAGGGAGTGGGACCATATGTTGGAAAGTCATCAGGTTATGCTAGCATCAACTAGGGAGTGTGACGGTATGTTGGAAAGCCATTAGGTTATGCTGGCATCAACTAGGGAGTGGGACCCTATGTTTGAAAGTCATCAGGTTATGCTGGCATCAACTAGGGAGTGGAACCCTATGTTGAAAAGTCATTAGGATATGCTGGCATCAACTAGGGAGTGGGACCATATGTTGGAAAGTCATCAGGTTATGCTTGCATCACTAGGGAGTGGGACCCAATGTTGGAAAGTCTTCATGTTATGCTGGCATCAACTAGGGATTGTGACCCTATGTTGGAAAGCTATCAGGTTATGCTGACATCAACTAGGCAGTGGGACCCTATGTTTGAAAGTCATCAGGTTTTGCTGGCATCAACTAAGGAGTGGAACCCTATGTTGAAAAGTCATCAGGTTATGCTGGCATCAACTAGAGAGTGAGACCCTATGTAGGAAAGTCATCAGGTTATGCTAACATCAACAAGGGAGTGGGAGCATAACTAGGGAGTGGTGACCCTATGTTAGAAAATCATCAGGTTATGCTGGCATCAACAAGGGAGTGGGACCCTATGTTGGAAGGTCATCAGGTTATGCTGGCATCAATGAGGGAGTGGGACCTTATGTTGGAAAAAATCATCATGTTATGCTGGCATTAACTAGGGAGTGAGACCTTGTGTTTGGAAGTTATCAGGTTATAGTGGCATCAACTAGAGAGAGGGACCCTATATTGGAATGTCATCACCGTTATGCTGACATCAACTAGGGAGTGAGACCCTATGTGGGAAAGTCATCAGGTTATGCTGACATAAATTAGGGAGTGGAACCCTAAGTTGAAAAGTTAATAGGTTATGCTGGCATCAACTAGGGAGTGGGACTCTAGGTTGGAATGTCATCAGGTTATGCTTGGATCAACTAGAGAGTGGGACCCTATGTTGGAAAGTCCTAAGGTTATGCTTACATCAACTAGGTAGTGGGACCCTATGTTGGAAAGTCTTCAGGTTATGCTGGCATCAACTAGGGAGTGTGGCCCTATATTGGGAAGTCATCAGGTTATGCTGCTATCAACAAGGGAGTGAGACCCTATGTTGGAAAGTCATCAGTTTATGTTGGCATAACCTAGCGAGTGGGACTCTATGTTGGAAAGTCTTCAGGTTATGCTTGCATCAACTAGGGTGTGGTGATCCTATGTTGGAAAATCATTAGGTTATGCTGGCATCAACAAGGGAGTAGGACCCTATGTTAGAAAGTCATCAAGTTCTGCTTGCATCAACTAGGGAGTGGTGACCCTATGTGGGAAAGGCATCAGGGTATGCTTGCATCAATTAGGGAGTTGGACCCAATGTTGGAAAAGTCATCAGGTTATGTTGGCATCAACTAGGGAG
>NW_017691378.1:0-799 GCF_001879085.1 Nicotiana attenuata
AAACTTAATCAATAGCAAACTCCCCAACTTGGCTTGAAGCCATAGATCAAAACGCACTCAATAAATCCTACGCATGTACTCTATTGCTGTCATGACATCATAGTGAGATTAACTCAAATCCTTTATAAGCTTGTGAAATCATAGATCAGTTAGAATCTAGCTCTTCTGCAATTCGCACCTTCACCTTTGCGACAGCTACACCCACTCCCTAAGCGACCAATATAGATTTCAACACATTTTCTTCACTTGTAAATGAGATATCCTAACATACACATAAGGATCACACCACTTTAGAGCACTCCGCAGGAGACAACCCACCTGTTTTCGCCTCAATATAACATTTCTGTATGTCTTCCACCATTATACACATTACACAGTTACTTCGTCTTCCTGAGTCTGAACTCATACCATAACATGCAACTTACTTCACTCCCAACTAGGAGTCTTGAAAAGATTCTTCACATGCCCATAACTCGGGGTTACACATCCAATCCCAATGGAGATCATTCACTTAATAGTTCATCTATCATCCAGCAGGCCTTCCTCGTCACTTCCGAGTCATATAGATACCTCTCGCAGTATTAACATACTCATCACAGAGCTACCCAACTGTCATTCCCGCTAATGGGGACAATACCGAACGTATAAGTTCAAAAACACAACTCACATAATCAGCATCTTGGTGCTCAAGCCATAAGCAAAATCCGGCCTCAAGTCCACCCAACTGGCCCGACATCAACTCACAAAGATCACGTCTCACCCCTCGATCAGGGAATCACAAGCTATTTAGGCACATCTG
>NW_017691378.1:4618-5594 GCF_001879085.1 Nicotiana attenuata
TAATAAGCATTGACCAAATGTAAATAAAGTAAAAAGGCATAGGTAAAATCTCTCGGTCGGGTTACCAAAGTTTAGCATAACAAAAACTAATTTAAACAAGATTCCAATTAAACTTTGCATAACTAATCATGAGCGCTATTAGTAAAGTTTAAACAGATAGAAACTATAAAGTTAGCAGCTCAGACAAATATCTAGCAATAACTTATAGGCATGTAGGTTAAATAAAATTAGAGAAAAAAAAAAACGAACCTCAAATCAATCAATTTTCTTCAATACTCAAAAGGCAAATTTGTATAACACAATATCGTTCTGATAGCCAAAGTGAACTTTCATCAACGGAATCCGGAAACGAGCAAAAAAAAAACAGCGAGCGGAACCCAAACCAGCACTTCAGGGTCAGAAAACACAAAGCAAGGAAAGGTCGCCGGAAAGCAGGGAGTGCGCCGGAATTTCAGTCAGCCACGGACTTCGACGGGAACCGGTGAGGTGAAACCGGCCAGATCCAGAGAGTGATGAGGCGAGGCAACAATTGCGAGTTTCTGTCCAAATCAGGAGCGGATCCGGTGAGATGTTATGGACGGGAAGAAGCTGAAACAACGATGGATGAAGGGAGGGGGCTGCTGCTTTGTTAGGTCAAATAGGGAATGGGTATGGGCGCAATGTTTGGGCTATCCCAAATTGGGCATTTTCAATTAAGACCAAACAAAATTAGCCCCAAATTTAATACTCTTTCTTCTAACACAAGACAAAAAATACTACACCAATTATTAATTAATCCTATTTGAGTAAATAGCTATTAAAATAAAACTGACCGTTAAAATAAACTATTTTTTGGTATTTTTCAAGATTAAAAATGACTACAAAAATAGTAACGAAACTATTTTTTTGTAATTTTCGTTTTCTTGTAATAAAATAAAGTAAAAGAGTAAAAATTAGTTGAAAATAGCTATATTAAGCCTAAATTAAATATTTACGT
>NW_017691379.1:0-678 GCF_001879085.1 Nicotiana attenuata
TGGTGAAGGCACTTAGCTTGAGTCCCAGTTCGAGCGAGGTCGAACTGTCAAACTTTGATGGCAAAGGCACTTAGCCTTAGTCCCAGTTCTAGTGAGGTCGAACTGTCAAACTTTGATGGCGAAGGCACTTAGCCTGAGTCCCAGTTCGAGCGGGGTCTAACTGTCAAATTTTGATGTCGAAGGCAATTAGCCTGAGTCCTAGTTCGAGCGAGGTCCAACTGTCAAACTTTGATGGCGAAGAACCTTAGCCTGAGTCCCAGTTCGATCGGGGTCGAACTGTCAAATTTTTATGGCGAAGGCACTTAGCCTGAGTCCCAGTTCGAGTGGGGTCGAATTGTCAAATTTTTATGTCGAAGGCACTTAGCCTGAGTCCCAGTTCGAGCGAGGTCGAATTGGCAAACTTTGATGGCGAAGAACCTTAACCTGAGTCCCAGTTCGAGTCGGGTCGAACTGTCAAATTTTTATGGGGAAGGCACTTAGCCTTAGTCCTAGTTCGAGCGAGGTCGAATTGTAAAATTTTTATGGCGAAGGCACTTATCCTGAGTCCCAATTCGAAGGAGGTCGAACTGTCAAACTTTGATGCGAAGGCACTTAGCCTGAGTCCCAGTTGGAACGGGGTCGAACTGTCAAATTTTTATGGCGAAGGCACTTAGCCTGAGTCCCAGTTCGAGCGAGGTC
>NW_017691379.1:5326-5594 GCF_001879085.1 Nicotiana attenuata
TGAGTCCCAGTTCGAGCGAGGTCGAACTGTCAAATTTGATGTCGAAGGCACTTAGCCTGAGTCCCAGTTCGAGCGAGGTCGAACTGTCAAACTTTGATGGCGAAGGCACTTAGCCTCAATCCCAGTTCGAGCGAAGTCGAACTGTCAAACTTTGATGGTGAAGGCACTTAGCTTGAGTCCCAGTTCGAGCGAGGTCGAACTGTCAAACTTTGATGGCAAAGGCACTTAGCCTTAGTCCCAGTTCTAGTGAGGTCGAACTGTCAAACTT
>NW_017691380.1:0-979 GCF_001879085.1 Nicotiana attenuata
AGGTGCGGTCCAACCCCATCACGAATCGGTGAACCCGATCCTCCATCTTAACTACAATAGTGGAGTATACCTAGACAAGAATCAAACTAAAGGCTATACTCCCGAACACTCATATTACCCTGCCGAAGGGTCAAGAACCTATCAACTCTGCCCCTCTAAGCTTTGGTGGAAAATAATGACGAAGAAAAGCCTCTATAAACTCACCATACTACTGGAAGGGCATCCTCACCTCCGGACAACTCCCAAGACTTGTACCAATTAATTGCAATACCCCGAAGTCTATAGGAAGCTAGCTCAACTGATCAGTCACAGTGGCCTTCATTACCCTCAAAGTCCTCTATATCCTGTCGATAAATACCTGAAGGTCCTCGTTTGGATCTGCTCCACTGAATATCAGAGGGTCCAAATTAATGAAATCATGAACCCTCGCACTTATGGCCCTATCTGCATGACTAATACCTACCTCCTGGCTCCGAGCCTGTGCGGCCACTATCGAGTCAATAGCTGAATAACATCTCTTAACTCCTGACCTAGTGCATCTGGTTGAGGAGCTAGGGATATTGGAGCGGTTGCTAGAGCTGGTACTCCTCGAATCTCCTCTGGAGAGGGTAGGGTATCTGAAGTATGAGATTAGTGACATCCCTCGGGGCCAGGGGTCTCTTCTTCCGAAGCTCATCGCCTAACTTTGTGTATCCAGCTAACTCCACTAAAGTAGGAGTCATTTCGAAACCACTAAAACGGAATACATTGTTATTAGGATCCCAGAAATGCACCAACGCCTCGATTAAGGCCCCCCTTGGGTTGATCTCCATAATATTCACAAAGTTACCCAGATCGTCCTTTATCTTTTCCTGCTCACAAACGCCCATATTTTTCCACCATTGCCTCAGCAACCGGGGTGTTTTATGCACAAGCCAAATCTGCAAGGGCTCATCATCTTTTGGATTTTTATCGGGTCTTCCACTTACTGAATTCATAT
>NW_017691380.1:4892-5594 GCF_001879085.1 Nicotiana attenuata
TGTGTCCTTAAGGAATTTAATCCCCTCACTGTTGCCCAAGGTATACGGATTAATTCCTCCCAGGATAGAACGGAATAACTATTCTGTGATAGCGGCACTTCAAATCACAGAACTTCAGCGAACTCAACAAACGGAGCAAATCACACTTGACACTTATGTTTATTTAGAAAATAATGCAACAATGTATAAAAGAGGGGAGAAGATTTCAGATTTTCCATGTCTGATTTCATGTCTTAAAAATGAGGCCAAGCCTCTAAATTTATAGACAAAGGAAGGGTGATATGGAGAGGTGCAATCTAAAAGGTGCCTCTTCCATTTCCCATTCACACCCCTTAATAAAAACGCAACAATCCCCCACATGAATGGGGAATGGTCATATGAGGAAAAACATGCATGAAAATACTGTGTGATTCACAAATAAGGATTAATCGCATCTGGATAAGTAGGTTTCCCTTTGAACTTTCCGTAGTGAACTTATGTCGGATATACTCGGTCAATCGGTAGATTTGATATCTTTGAACCGTCGAACTTTGATGTATACCTAGACAACCATAAGTCACACAATTAACCCTTAACCGTCTTTGGTTCTCACGGTTGTGTTTGTTTCAGCCATGAACACCGCCTGGTTTAATGAGTGCTTAGAAATGGGCCTTTACTTCATTCCCCGTTAAAGTCGGCTTACACTTGACACTCACATAGGTG
>NW_017691381.1:0-769 GCF_001879085.1 Nicotiana attenuata
AGAGAACTGACTCCTACTAACCTCGGACGGGAACCTGTCCATGAACCTATTCCTCAGTAACAAAACCAGGAAGGAACATCCAAAGAAATTGAACAATCCTATTCGGCAACACTATCCACGAAAGTAGGATATAGATGAACCTGGTTCATCTGTTGATCAAAAGTTGTATAGGGGAATGATTGGTTCTCTTTTATATCTCACTACTAGTAGACCTGACATTATGTGTAGTGTAGGTCTTTGTGCTCGATTTCAGGCAAATTCAAAGGAGTCCCACTAGACTAATGTAAAGAGAATATTGAGATACTTGAAAGGCACCACTGGCCTTTGCCTTTGGTATCCAAAAGGTAGTAATTTTAACCTAGTGGGATATGTTGATGCTGATTATGCAGGTTTCCTAGTGGATAGGAAGAGCACCTCAGGTATGGCACACTTCCTTGGTTCATGTCTTGTGTCATGGGCTACTAAAAAGCAAAATTTAGTGGCCATATTACTACTGAAGCTAAGTATGTTGCTGCTGCTTCATGATTGTGCTCAATTGTTGTGGATCAAGTAGCAATTGATGGATTTTGGTATTGAAGTTGGCTGCATTCCTATTTTCTGTGATAACACTAGTGCTATTAGTATGACTAAGAATCCGGTTCATCATAAGAGAACTAAGCACATAGATGTTAGACACCATTTTTTGAGGGACAACTATGAGAAAGGCTTGATCACTATGGAGTTTTGTGCTACTGACAAGCAAATTGCTGACATCTTCACAAAAGCCTTA
>NW_017691381.1:4978-5594 GCF_001879085.1 Nicotiana attenuata
AAAATGAACTCACTTGCTTAAGTGTGTTGGACAATGGTCCTCTCCTTTGGCAAAAGAGACTTGGACATGCAAGTCTGAGTCAACTCAACAAATTAGTCTCCAAGGATCTGGTGATAGGGATGCCTAACATCAAGTTCAAGGAAGACAAAGTTTGTGAGGCTTATGCAAGAGGGAAGCAAGTAAGATCCTTCTTTTAAATGCAAGAAAGTGGTAAGCACCACCAGAATGATGGAACTGGTCCATATGGATCTCTGTGGTCCAATGAGAACATTAAGCAGATGTGGTAAAAGATATGTGATGGTGCTTGTTGATGATTACTCTAGGTTTACTTGGACATTGGTTTTAACATCTAAAGATGAAGCATTTGACATGTTTACTTCTTTTGTTAGAAAAACTCAAAAACAACTAGGTAATCATCCTGCATCAATTAGGTCTGATCATGGAACTGAATTTGAAAATGCTAAGTTTGCTGAATTTTTGCATGCTACATCATAAATAAGTGCATGACTAGACCTCTTGTTAAGAAGATTCCCTATGAGTCACTTAAAGGGAGAAAGCTAAATATATCCCATCTTAGGGCATGTAGATGCAAGTGCTTTGTGCAAAATAATAGCAA
>NW_017691382.1:0-1210 GCF_001879085.1 Nicotiana attenuata
TGAAGATAATAAATGGAAGCAATAATATCAAGAGAATGTGTTAGAGAGCAGAGAGAATGTTCTTATGTATTTAGTATGGAGCAACAGATGTCTATAAAATGACAAGGATCCCCTTTATATATGAGGGGAATCCCAGCATAGTACAAAATGCATTAGTTACAAAGATATGGAGATGGGACAGCTAGATGACACCCTGATTCGGGTTTAGAGTAATCCACTAGGATCTGTCAGTCCTAGCCGTGTGCCTTGGGAACTCCCTATTTCTACCATTACCGTGATCATTACTGTCCCGAGGTCGAGTGTCGACGACCCTCGAGGGAGGAGACTCGGCCGTGGCCTCGAGCCTTCGAGGTGATCTTTCGAAGTGCCTTAATGACGAGAAATTTGACCCTCCGATTTCACCGTATACACCCGGATCGCCTAAAATTTTTCAGAGACATCAAATACGACCTAAGGAACTACATTCACCGCCCCGCCATGACCGTTCCTCATTTTTTGGCATTTTACGGCCATAAAACTAGAATTTCGCACCAAACCTAGATTTTTATGTGCTACAGCCCACGCCTTCCGCCGTGGGCTCGAATCCCCGGACCCGAATTGCCTAAAATTTGTCCGGGACATCAAATACGACCTAAGCAACCATAGTCACTGCACCTCCATGACCGTTCCTCATTTTTCGGCATTTTACGGCCATAAAACTTGAATTCCGCATGAATCCCATATTTTCGTATGCTATAGCCCACGCCTTCAGCCGTGGGACCAGGCCATTGGACCCGGACAGCCTAAAAAAATTTTTAGACATCCAATACGGCCTAAGGAACCACAGTCACCGCCCCGCCATGATCATTCTTCGTTTTGGCATTTTACGGCTATAAATTTAGAATTCCACCCGATTCTTATAATTTCGTGTGCTATAGCCCAAGCCTTTCGCCGTGGGCCCTGGCCCACGGACCCGGATCGCCTAAAAATTTTTTGAGACATCAAATACAACTTAAGTTACCACAGTCATCGCCCTGCCATGACTGTTCATTATTTTTTGGCATTTTACGGCCATAAATCTAGAATTCTGCACGAATCCTAGATTTTCGTGTGCTATAGCCCAGGCCTTCCGCCGTGGGCTCGGGCCCCCAAACCCAAAACGCCTAAAATTTTTTTTGGACATCAAAAACGACTTAAGGAACCCAGTCACTGCCCCGCCATTACCGTTCCT
>NW_017691382.1:4942-5594 GCF_001879085.1 Nicotiana attenuata
GTACCATAAAACTGGAAATCCGCACGAATCCCAGATTTTTGTGTGCTATATAACCCCACGCCTTGCACTGTGGGCCCGGGAACCCGGACCTGGATCGCCTATAATATTTTTGAGACATCCAATACGACCTAAGGAACCACAGTCACCACCCCGCAATGACCGTTCCTCGGTTTTTGGCATTTTACAGCTATAAACCTGGAATTCCGCATGAATCCCTGATTTTCGTATGCTAAATTAGCCCACGCCATCCGCCATGGACCCGGGGCCCCGGACCCGGTATTTACTATGAAAATGGTAATAACAATTAAATTTGATTATGGGACTCTAAAAATACATGATCTATTTTTATGTTAGTTGTTATGCGGTTGATGCTATGTGTGAAACTTAGAAACGAGATAAGAGTTAGGAATAAGGTGATAACCAAACCGATAGGTTAACAATCGAGGCCTCGAGCTTGTCGATTCGGGGGCCTCTGCTCGGCTGGGAGCTATCGAAGGCAGTTGGAGAGAGACTAACAGTTATAATAAGATCAACGAAGGCTCTTTATGGCCAATGATAAGCAATAAATGATGAACAATAATGAAGATAATAAATGGAAGCAATAATATCAAGAGAATGTGTTAGAGAGCAGAGAGAATGTTCTTAATGTATT
>NW_017691383.1:0-2892 GCF_001879085.1 Nicotiana attenuata
TTGCTTCAGTTGTTCCACACGAAATATACAAGAACATTCTCTCTGCTCTCTAACATATTCTCTTGATATTATTGCTTCCATTTACTATCTTCATTATTGTTCATCATTTATTGCTTATCATTGGCCATAAAGAGCCTTCGTTGATTTTATTATAATTGTTAGTCATATCTCGACCACCTTCGATAGCTCGCAGCCGAGCTCCGGAATCGACCTCGAGGCCCCCGAATCAACAAGCTCGAGGCCTCGATTGTTAACTTATCGGTTTGATTATCACCTTACCCTTAACTCTTATTTCATTTCTAAGTCTCATACATACAACATCAACTGCTTAACAACTAGCATAAAAATAGATCACGTATTTTTAGAGTCCCATAATCAAATTTAATTGTTATTACCATTTTTACGGTAAACGATTTGGCGCCCACCGCGGGGCTAAAAATAATAGTGATTATTTTCTTGCTGGTTTCATTACACAACGCAAGTTATCTTTCACACCTTTTCTTGTCCAAGATCTTCAATTTCAGGTCGAAATGCCTAGCTCAGTAAATAGAGTTGAAAACGACAATCTTGAAAACCACGGAGAGAACGGTGTGGCTGTTCCAGGTGTTGATGTACCACCACTATCACGGCCCAATTTCACCTCAGGCCGTGATGGCGCCCAACACTGTTGTTAGGAAAGCCAACGCGGAATTATTAGTGGGTTCTTATTTTTACTTACTAAAAACAGTTACAACACTTGTCTTCATTTACGCAGTTTAAAACATATGATAATAAGCAATATTCAGTAATAGTTATACAACCCAAAAAAAAAGAACTGTCTACTAAGTGTGTGCCAAGACCTGGTGTCACAAGCTATGGGCAACTAGTAGAATATACAAAATAATAGATCTATCCTACTGTCTGAAACAGAATAGACAGTCAAAAATAAGAGAAACTCCATCAGCTGCTGATCGGCACAGGAAGAGAAAGCAGCTCACCGTGGAAGTCTCGGACTAAGATCAGTCATGCGCACCGGTCTGATAGCCAGATGTACCTGCCTCAGAACCTGTATAATTAAGTACAGAAGCGTAGTATGAGTACATAAATAATATGTACCCAGTAAATATCCCGTCTAATCTCGAAGAAGTAGAGATGAGAGGTCGACTTGATACCTACAAGGGTCAAATAATATAATACGATGTTATGCTAAGCATGAAGGTCACAATTATATAACAGTTGCAATAAGGATTTCTAAGTCATGACATTATAATATCACGGTTAACCAATTACAATTCGAACCATTTAACAGGCAAGTCATCTATAATAATTCACATAGATATCATGCACACATTATGCCGAGGTCGACGGCCCGATCCAACAGAAAAGAAACTGTGCACTGCCAGAGGGTCGAATGGCGCGAACCATAGATACATCTATTTCAGTTTAACAATTTTCAATAAAAATTCATTACTCGAGCTAGGGACCTCGGAATTCGATTCCGGGCATACGCTCAGGTCCCATATTTTCCTACGGACCCTTCGGGACCGTCAAAACACAGATCCGGGACCGTTTGCTAAAAATGTTGACCAAAGTCAAACTTAGCCTTTTAAGAAAATCTTAAGGAATCAAATGAGTCTATTTCAACCCAAACTCTTCCAAAACCCGAACCAACCATCCCCAGAGGTCGTGAATCAGTTAAAGCAAGTGCGGAGAGTTTTTATTTAGGGGAATGGGGTTCTAAAAAGCAAAACGACCGGTCGGGTCGTTACATTCTCCACCTCTTAAACAAACGTTCGTCCTCGAACGGACGTAGAAAAGTACCTAAAGTGCCGAATAAGTGTGGATATCTGCTCCGCATGTCCTCCTCGGACTCCCTGGTCGCCTCCTCGACTAGTTGGCCCCTCCACTGGACCTTCACCGCTGAAATCCTCTTGGATCTTAACTGGCGATCCAGTCTATCAACAATGGCAACTGGCTCCTCCTCATAACCCAAACTCTCATCCAGCTGAATAGTACTGAAGTCCAACACATGGCACAAGTCGGCATGATACCCCAGAGCATGGACACATGGAAAACTGGATGAACTCCCGATAAGCTGGGGGGTAGAGCAAGCTCATAAGCAACCTCCCCAACTCGCCTCAACACCTCAAATGGGCCAATGAATCTTGGGCTCAACTTGCCCTTCTTCCCGAACCTCATAATACCCTTCATTGGCGAGACTTTCAAGAGGACCTTCTCGCCAACTATGAATGATACATCACGCGCCTTCTGATCCGCATAGCTCTTCTGTCTGGACTGAGTTGTGCGAAGCCTTTCCTGAATCAACTTCACCTTATCCAAGGCATCTTTTACCAAGTCTGTGCCGTATAACTTAGCCTCTCCAGGCTCAAACCACCCGATAGGAAGACATCGCCACCCATATAAAGCCTCAAATGGAGCTATCTCGATGCTGGACTGGTAGCTGTTGTTGTAAGCAAACTCTGCCAAAGGCAAGAACTGATCCCACTGTCCTCCAAAGTTAATCACACATGCTCTAGGCATGTCCTCCAAGATCTGAACTGTCTGTTCCGACTGCCCGTCTGTCTGTGGATGAAATGCTGTGCTAAGCTCCACACGGGTCCCCAACTCACTCTAAACAGCTCTCCAGAAATGGGAAGTGAACTGAGGGCCTCTATCTGATATGATGGAGACAGGCACACCGTGCAACCGGACTATCTCCCGAATGTAAAATCTGAGCCAACCTCTCTGAAGAGTATGTAGTCACAATCGGAATAAAGTGTGCTGACTTGGTCAACCTGTCAATAATGACCCACACTGCATCAAACTTTCGCAAGGTCCGGGGCAATCCCACTACGAAGTCCATACTGATGCGCTCCCACTTCCACTCAGGAATGGGCATCTGCTGAAGTAGGC
>NW_017691383.1:5235-5594 GCF_001879085.1 Nicotiana attenuata
GACACTCGACCTCAGGGTAGCAATGATCACGGTAATGGTAGAAATCGGGAGTTCCCAAGGCACACGACTAGGACTGACAGAGCCTAGTGGACTACTCTCAACCCGCATCAGGGTGTCATCTAGCTGTCCCATCTCCATATCTTTGTAATTAATGCATTTTGTACTATGTTGGGATTCCCCTCATATATAAAGGGGATCCTTGTCATTTTGTAAATTTCTGTTGCTTCAGTTGTTCCACACGAAATATACAAGAACATTCTCTCTGCTCTCTAACATATTCTCTTGATATTATTGCTTCCATTTACTATCTTCATTATTGTTCATCATTTATTGCTTATCATTGGCCATAAAGAGCCTTC
>NW_017691384.1:0-481 GCF_001879085.1 Nicotiana attenuata
GTGGACCCTAAGTGCCAATGAATTGATACGATATATGTGAAATAAAGATTCAAATGAGATGATTAATGAGAACGAAACCATGCCTAGGTAAGGCGACCTAGCCGATCAGGCCGTGATCGGACACCATGATGCACACATGGTATGTGCTAATATTGAACTCCGGAGAAGGGAAATGAAATGGTGATTGAGATATATGTCTTAAATGAGACAACCTAGCCGATCGGGTCATGATCGGACTCCGCTAAAGATAGTGGTGGTATTGAGAACAGTGATGAACATATGAATGAAATGCCCCAAACTAAAAGCTGTGGGAGAAGGATGTGAAAATGGCATGATTCTTTTATTTAATAATGTTGTGATCATTTAGAGTGTTTGAGTTGTACTTGTGATTTCATTATTATTGTATGGAAGTTCTTTCTAACTAGATGGTGTTTAGTTATACATACTAGTGCTATTCGATGGCACTAACGTCCCTTTTGCC
>NW_017691384.1:2740-5594 GCF_001879085.1 Nicotiana attenuata
TAGCTATGTGGTTTCACTCGTGAAAGGTTGAGATTAGATGCCTTTAGAATTTTGCACATATCATGAGCATATTTATTTGGAAGACAAGTTGTCGTATCTTTAGCTCTCTTATATAGGACCAACTGTCAGGAAGGGTTGAGCTATTTGAAATATGATAATCTCATAAGTAGATGACTTCTTTTCCATCCTCATGCGCTTGTGGCAAAGAGTCATTGTGTCGCTTATTGATAGGAGTGAAATCAAATTCCACGTATTTCATTGGCGGCCTCAATCACACCCATGTTGCAAGAGTCTTACCACTTGAGCCCAAACACTTACCTTGTGCTCAAGGACACAACTGGTGTATCCTACTTGGTCACTTCTTTAAAAATCTCAAGTTCACATACATGGTATCCACCTTATCTAAGAACATTAGTTACCCTTATGCTTCATTTATCTGATAATTGATGTAGTCACCTGGACTAAACCATGTCAGCATCATTAATAGAAATCCTCATGTCTTTTAGTATGTAACCCCATGAAATACTCTGCTCGGCGCATAAATGGATTTCTGAATAATTCCAGCCCAATCTTGAACTTCGTTGCTCCTTACTGTATTGGATCTATTTGGTATTAAAGGTTTAAACGTGTCAAAGTCACCCTGTGATCACATACATTTAGTAGGTAATTTTATGGTCAATTTATTATAGCACATCTTAGAGTAATCGTGAAGGTCACCACGAGTTCAGTTTGGGTGGTCGCATAGAGATTTAGAATTCAGGAGGGTGAACCGGTTATTCTCAAAATTTCCCCCCGTAGTTGTTGTGTGAATTGATGATGAAGGGTACGTAAGCACATTTCCCATTAGATCGCACTAGGAGTGTGATGTTTCCCCATAGTTGTTCCTCATGAATTTGTGTTTTCATATGTCTATGTCTAAGAAGGTAGGTGGAGATCATTTGTATATCACCTTGGTGTAAATTATTGATGATGAGTGTTAATGGATAGTTAGCTTATGCGAGGTATCTAGATGTCATCCTTGTTAGATAAGTTTGTAGGTTGGCGTTGTTTCCGTGAATGTGTTATGGAAATCCTATACGTATAAGAGGCCACATTGAAGGCCGAGAGTATTGTGGAAATAAGGTATTTTCTCTCGATTGTATAGTAGTTGATTTTGACTTTAAAAGAGTACCTTATGAGTGTTATGATCTAAAATTGTGCAGTCCATGTTCAGGCGTCATTATGATAATGTAGTTCTTGTGATGCTGAGAATTTGTGTTATAGGTATATACATTGTGGTGCTTTGTCGAGCTATGGATGAGTTTTTAGGATGGTTTTGGGTGATTCTCTGACAGGTGGATAGGCCTAGTTACGTTAAGCGTTTAAGTCAGACTCCACTCCTCATTCGAGGGCGAATGATCCTAAGGGGGGGGAGGGAGGATGTAAGGCCCCGAAAAATTTCGCTAAGTAATATAGGATTTTGTGATGCCACGTAGGCTAATTTTAATATTTTATGTGCTATTAACATGGTGGGCATCAATTGGAGTTGGTAAACAAGTGTATGAGTCATATATTAAGTAAGGTGGGGTCTAAGGAGAGGCCTAAGTGTAAGCCAAATGGGGAAAATTTCATAATAGGCTAAGATTCAAAAGGTACTTGCACTAGTCCATACTTTGAACGAGCACATCTAAATATTTATAAGGTTTTATGTGATGAATAACCTATCAGATGAAAGGTCTTTGAGTCTAGTTGCCAACGCTTCAAACCATTCGTCATTTGGACATTCCTACACAAAGTTATGATCAAATTACCAAAGGCTGGATTTGCGACCAATTTGCAATCGCAAAACAACCATGCGGACCGCATATGAGTCGCATAGTGAAGCAGTGTCGGGCAAAACATTATGCTGTCGCATGTTGATTATGCTATCGATTATGCTATCGCATTTCGATTATGCTGCAAGAATGCTGCCCATATTTCGATTATGCTATAGCATAATTGCACCACATTTTTGACTTCGGGGGTCATTTTTGAAAATTTTCATATCCGAACCCACTTTGATAAATAAGCTTTGGGGCTTCATTTGGGACTAACTTTACACTAAATCTAGAGAGAGGTGACAGAATTTTAGAGAGAGAAAGAGGAACCTAGCCTCCTAATCATCAATCTTGCACAAACCCTCAAGAATCAAGCATGCCAATCTCTAGCTCACTATCTTCCAGGTATGTCCTACTTCTAATATTTCATATATGAGATTATGAGTTCAAAAATATATTGTGGGGTTAGAAATAGGCCATGCATGTGACAGTAAGCTATAGTATGTGGGATTAATGAACTATTTTGGGTAGTTCTTGATGAAATTGGATAAAGAAAGAAGGAATTTCCATTGTAGGACCTTGTAGTCTATTTCACTTGTTAGGTGTTTGATGAAATTCCTAAGAGGGTTACACCATGGGTAATCTTTCTAATTATTACTCGATTTCCGCTATTTCCTTATAGATTGTTATTGCTAGAGGTGTTGGTGTATTCTAAAAATTTAAGGGAAAGCTCTTTGAGGTATGTATCGCTAAAACCCCGTCTTTTAGAAATTGAGCTCTATCGATGCTTGCGTAAATGGGGTAACACTGAACTTTGGATTCTTGCTTTGATTGATACTTTACATGGATTGGTGTTGTGACCCTATATTTGTGAAAGATGCATTCCAATATGATCAATGTGCTATTCTTGATAACTTAAAAAGGGTGCAAGGAATATGAATCATGTATTGAAATGCTAAGACCTTAAATTGAGATTGGAGCTGCATATATTGTGCTAACTATGTGAAATCTTACTTATGCTTGCAACTTGAATTGACTTTGTATGTGCCTATGATCAC
>NW_017691385.1:0-649 GCF_001879085.1 Nicotiana attenuata
GGTCTCCTAATCCCTAATAACTTTTCCAACATAGGGTCTCCACTCCCTATTTGAATTTATTTTAGACATAGGGTCTCCACTCCCTAGTCGCCTTTCCGACATAGGTTCTCCACTCCCTAGTTGAAGTTGTTTTAGACATAGGGTCTCCACTCCCCAGTCTGCTTTTCTAACATAGGGTCTCCACTCCCTAGTTGAATTTATATTAGATATAGGGTCTTCGATCCCTAGTCTGCGTTTCCAACATAAGGTCTCCACTCCCTAGTTGAAGTTATTTTAGACATAGGGTCTCCACTCCCTAGTCACTTTTCCAACATAGGGTCTCCACTCCCTAGTTGAATTTATTTTAGACATAGGGTCTCAACTCCCTAATCTGTTTTTCCAACATAGGGTCTCCACTCCCTAGTTAAGGTTATTTTAGACATAGGGTCTCCACTCCCTAGTCACTTTTCCAACATAGGGTCTCCACTCCCTAGTTGAATTTAATATAGACATAGGGTCTCCACTTCTTAGTCTGCTTTTCCAACAGAGGGTCTCCACTCCCTAGTTGAAGTTATTTTAGACATAGGGTCTCCACTCTCTAGTCACTTTTCCAATATAGGGTCTCCACTCCCTAGTTGAATTTATTTTAGACATAGGGTCTCCACTCCCT
>NW_017691385.1:5190-5594 GCF_001879085.1 Nicotiana attenuata
GACATAGGGTCTCCACTCCCTAGTCTGCTTTTCCAACATAGGGTCTCCACTCCCTAGTTGAATATATTTTAGACATAGGGTCTCCACTCCATAGTCACTGTTCCAGTATAGGGTCTCCACTCCCTAGTTGAATTTATTTTAGACACAGGGTTTCCACTCCCTAGTTTGCTTTTCCATCATAGGGTCTCCACTCCCTAGTTGATGTTATTTTAGATATAGGGTCTCCACTCCCTAGTTGAATTTCTTTTAGACATAGGGTCTCCACTCCCTAGTCTGCTTTTCCAACTTAGGGTCTCCACTTCCTAGTTGAAGTAATTTTAGACATAGGGTCTCCACACCCTAGTCAATGTTCCAATATAGGGTCTCCACTCCCTAGTTGAATATATTTTAGACACAGGGACTCC
>NW_017691386.1:0-358 GCF_001879085.1 Nicotiana attenuata
CTCAACTCAGGGATTGGAGCCCTAATGTTGGTAAAAGGCGACTAGGGAATGGAGGCCCTATGTCTAAAAGCTCAACTCAGGGATTGGAGCCCTAATATTAGTTAAAGGCGACTAAGGAATGGAGGCCCTATGTCTAAAAACTCAACTCAGGGATTGGAACCCTAATGTTGGTAAAAAGGCGACTAGGGAATAGAGGACCTATGTCTAAAAACTCAACTCAGGGATTGGAGCCCTAATGTTGGTAAAAAGGCGACTAGGGAATGGTGGCCCTATGTCTAAAAACTCAACTCAGGGATAGGAGCCCTAATGTTTGTAAAAAGGCGACTAGGGAATGAAGGCCCTATGTCTAAAAACTCAA
>NW_017691386.1:5323-5594 GCF_001879085.1 Nicotiana attenuata
GCGACTAGGGAATGGAGGCCCTATGTCTAAAATCTGAACTCAGGGATTGGAGCACTAATGTTGGTAAAAAGGCGACTAGGGGATGGAGACCTTATGTCTAAAAACTCAACTCAAGGATTGGAGCCCTAATGTTGGTAAAAAGGCGACTAGGGAATGGTAACCCTATGTCTAAAAACTCAACTCTGGGATTGGAGCCCTAATGTTTGTAAAAGGCGACTAGGGAATGGAGGCCCTATGTCTAAAATCTCAACTCAGGGATTGGAGCCCTAAT
>NW_017691387.1:0-5593 GCF_001879085.1 Nicotiana attenuata
GTCTGAGACCCCCACGAGTGAGCGCGGGTACCCATATGGATCGGGCTGCATGCCGCAGCGATGGATCGGGCTGCACGCCGCAGCGATATATGGATCGGGCTGCACGCCGCAGCGATATATGGATTGGGCTGTACGCCGCCGCTATATATATATATATATATATATATATATATATATATATATCGGGCTGCACGCCGCAGTGGGTACTATATGGTACCTATTGAGCGTGAATGCTGAGTACGAGTTCTGATTGGTAAGAGTTGAGTCATGAGTGATAGAGAGGCTAGCCCAAGGGGCGATAATTATATACATGCATATGAGTGATGTTTGCCTGAGAGGCCTGTTTATGAACTTGTTTATTTCACTCCCCTTTTTAGTGAGTTTCTATCGAATATGTTGATTTATCGACTGTTTTCACTCTTCTTTTTATTGAGCCTCTGTCGGAAAGTTGAACAAATGTTTTAAAACAACCTATATTTAAACTGGGTTTATGAGATGTTTAGAAATTAATCACTGATTTGTCATTTGGTTATTTCCACCGAGATTCTCAAGTTATGAAGCGTTTATGATTACTGTTTTTGCCCGAGGGGCTGTTTTACGAACCATGCTTTGCCCGAGGGGCCGATTATGGGTTTTATCGCTATTATTCTTTTAAATGGTATTGAAACCCTACTGAAACTGTTGGAAGGTATTTCAAAATGATTTTTACTAAAAGTTGGATTTTAAAAGGGAAGGTTGACTCGTATTATGATTTGAAATCCTATTGTGTTTATTGAGCGTAACGTGAATGTGGATTCATTGTTTCCTACTGCTCAGTCTTTATTTACTCTTATTACTTACTGGGTTGGAGTACTCACTTTAGTCCCTGTACCTCGCGTGCAGATGCAGGTATTTGTTTTCCCCGGTAGCGGGTTTTGAGCTGATCGGAGGCTTAGTTATCGGAGTTTAGCGAGGTGACTCCCAGCGTTCGCAGCACCACATTTCTTCCTTTTGTACATCAGTCCTATTTTGTATATTTCAAATTTTGTAGTTGTATTCGTACTTTAATAGATGCGTGTGACTTGTGACACCCCGATTTGGGCTCTGTCAGGATGATTCTACTAATAATATCTATGTTCCGCAATTTATTGTTATTAAATCGTGTTCCATAATTGCTTAAATGGTGATTTACTGCTTAAAAGAGGTGTCCTGTATTGGTCTGGCTGGCCTTGTCTTCACGAGAGGCGCCATCACGATCGGGTTTGGGAATTGGGTCGTGACAAGATGGTATCAGAGCCTAGGTTACTAGGTCTCACGAGTCATGAGCAGGTTTAGTAGAGTCTCGCGGATCGGTACGGAGACGTCTGTATTTATCCTCGAGAGGCTGCAGAACCTTTAGGAAAACTTCACATTCTTGAATTCTTATCGTGCGTCCTTGATTCAGCTTGAAAAGAAACTCTTGAAAATTCCTTCCACGCGTTTGTATGCGCGCATGAGCGCTCAGTATCAGATGTGCCTTGACGGCTTGTGATTCCCTGATCGAGGGGCGAGGTGTGCTCTCTGTGAGTTGATGTTGGGCCGGTCTGGAGGACTTGAGGCCGGACCTTTGCCTATGGCTTGAGCACCGAGGTGCTGATTGCGTGAGCAAGTGTTTTGAACTTATATGTTCGATATTGTCCCTACTAGTGGAAGTGACGGCTGGATAGCTACGTGATGGGTATGTTGGTAATGCGAGATGTATCTCTGTGACTTAGAAATGACGAGGAAGGTCTGCTGGATGATAGAAGAACTATTAGGTGTTTGAATTCCATCGTGAGTCGAGGTATAGCCCGAGTTATGGGCGTGTGAAGGATCTTTTCATGTTTCCAGTCGAAAGTGAAGTAAATTTTATGTTGCGGTACAAGTTCAGACGCAGGAAGACTAAGAGGCTGTGTAATGTGTATGGCGGTGGAAGGTATACAGAAATGCTATATTGAAGCGAAGCAGGTGGGTTATCTCCTGCGAAGTGTCCTGAAGTGGTGCGATCCTTATGTGTATACTAGGAGATCTCATGAGCAAGTGAAAAGTATGGGTTGAAATTTGGAATTTCGAGTCGCTTAAGAGAGTGGGCTTATCTGTTGTGGGAATGAATGCGAGAATTGCAGAAGAGTTACAGTACGGGATGCTTGTGGGCTTTGATGGCTTGCTTAGCTTGGTCTAGTTAGAAGGATTCAGTCTTGGCAGTTTAATTGTGCAAACAGAATTGGGAGAGTTCTTGTTGATTTCTACCGTGGCTGGAGCGGTGCATTTGCTACGAATATGAGAGGTATGGGATGTGTAATGATTCTCTTCTAAATGGGATCAACGGGAGTTCTTGACTAGTTGAGTGCGTAGATGTCTGTGGCTCGGTAGGGAGATAAAAGTTTTTCAGTTATCCTTGGATGGGTGGTATATGCGGTATGTTGTGGAGGATCAAGATTTGCGTGTATGAGGTTTCAGTTCAGTTCTGAAAGGAATGTTCATAACACTCTTAGGCAGCGGGTAGCCTCAGATGATTAAGGAAATGGTATCGTTATTTGGGAGTGATTTGACGAGAGTATTGGTTTCAGAAAAGGGGTAATGTGATTAAGTTGATAGCACCTCGGTAGTATTGCGGCACCTTCTTTTAGATCGACAAGTGATATTCAGGTTTGTTTGGGGGCACAGAGAAGTTTGAGAGTATCTAACGTGGAATGATTAGGTATTAGAGGTGTGGCATATATCCGGACGGCGTATCAGTTGTGTCCTATCGGGTTGCGTGGAGATTTGACCTTTCGGGGTAGATTCATGTGTTCTATTTCTGCGATGCGAGACGGGGTCTCAGCTCTGTTTTATGATGGTACTGATGGACTTGAGGTACAACCCTTCCGTTTGGATCATTTTCATGGTTTGAGGATATTCAGGCCATTTCTTATGGGTGCACGAATTATGTAAATTGTGGCTTGGGCCTGTATTGATGTGTCATGTCACCAGAGAGGTGTGTTGGATTCAAGGTGATCGTTGGGGTCATTAATGAATACGAACGGATTTGATTTCAGCTTGTTGGAAGGATAATATCGAGGTTCGGCTCGGAAATCTACTGTGGCATTAGCCAAAAAGGAAGTGACTTCATGAATGGTTGACCTGAGAGATGGTTACGATTTATTGCTTGTTTCATTTATCATTAGCAGTATATTGAAGTGTTGGAATGAGACTTTAGCTCATAAGAGGTTTCCTATCGGTATTTGGTTGTTGTGGGCGGCCGCTGTGAATGGAAGTTATCGCGGCATGTGTTGAGTTATGAGGTATATCATATATTTGCACCTGAGGTTGCAGGCATGGGTTATTACGGCTGGTTCGGGGCAATTCAGAGTGCAGGTGTGAGGTTTTGATCGTAATGATGATTTCAGAAGTGAAAGTGTGGTTCTATGGTTTATGGACTAGTATGGATTGTGAAATTTCAGCTATGTTGTGTTATCGGACATATGTGAGATAGGGTGATGTGGGATCACCCCCGGGTATATGCATGGTAAGGTTATTCAGTGATTGGTTGGCTTTTAGAACAGCTCTGGGTACGTTCGAGGACGAACGTGTGTTTAAGTGGGGGAGGATGTAATGACCCGATCGGTCGTTTTGAGCTTTTACACCTTGATCGCCAGTTCCAGGGCATGACTTGCCCCGTGTTAGGCATTATGACTAATGTAGATCGTTGGTTTTGGTTTCAGGAAAATTGGGAATGAATTTGAAAGAACAGTTTCAGTTGAAAGCTTGAATATGAAAGGTTTGACCAAGAGTTGACTTATTTGTATATGAGCTCGGATCTGAGTTTTTATGATTTGGTTAGCTTTGCTGGGTGATTTGTAACTTAGGAGCGTGATCGGAATTGGTTTTGGAAGTCCGGTGTAGAATTAGGCTTGAATTGGCGAAGTTAGTATTTTGGCGATTTCCGGTTGATAGGTGATATTTTGATGCGGGAGTCGGAATGGAATTCCGAGAGTTGTTGTAGCTTCGTTAGGTGATTTTGGATGTGTGTGCAAAATTTCAGATCATTCGGAGGATTTTTCGTCTGGGTTTTGATCAATTGCGTGTTTCGGAAGTTTTAGAAGAGCTTAGGCTTGAATTCGGTGTGAATTGATGATTTTAGTGTTGTTGGATGGGTTTTTATGAGTGGAACAAGTTTGAATAACGTTGTAGGATGCTTTGGTATTTTTGGTTGAGGTCCCGGGGGCCTCGGGTGAGTTCGGATGGTTAACGGAGAGTTTTGGAATTTTTTGCATGTTGCTAAGTCTACTGCAACTGGTGTTTTCGCTTCTGCGAAGCCTGGACCGCAGAAGCGGTCTGGCTTGTGCGAAGATTGGACCGCAGAAGCTGTGATGGGACCTGGGCGGTGATTCCGCAGCAGCGGTTGGGGAAGCCGCATCTGCGTAGCCGCAGCTGCGGGATTTAAGTCGCAGAAGCGGGTTTTTGGATTATGGGAAATTCCGCAGAAGCGGAAGAAGACCGCAGAAGCGGATGTCGCAGAAGCGACATTTTGACCGTAGAAGCGGTTTCTGCTGGACCGAAATATTTAATTCATCTTCGTGAATGTTTGGAAGAGTAACATATTTCACTTCGGACTTGGAGAGTTTTTGGGCGATTTTGAAGAGGGTTTCAAGGGCTTTGATCAGGTATGAACTCTTGGACTTAAAAACATGATTCTATGGTGTAAATACATGGATTAGAGCTAAAAACTTAAGAAATTAAAGGTCAAAAATGGTGGTTTAGGGCTTGAACCTAAGAGAGCTTAAACTAGGGATTTGAGGGGTCAAATGGACTCCGATTCTTGTGATTTTGATATGTATAGACTCGTGGCGAGATAAGGAATCCGTTGGTGTAAGAATTTCTGAGTTTCGAGAAGTGGGCTCGGGGCTCGAGTTTTGGTAATTTCGAGATTCTTGATATTTTTCGATTGTTTTCGATTGGGTATTGTCTCCTTAGCATATTATGACGTATTCGTTGTGGTTTTGATCAGATTCAACGCGCGAGGAGGTCGATTTGCAGGCAAGGGCATAGCGAGCTAGGATTTTGGCCGGCTTGAGGTAAGTAATGATTGTAAATGCTGTTCTGAGGGTTTGAAACCCCGGATTTCACATCGTTGTGTTACTTTAAGGTGACTTGCACGCTAAATGACGAGCGTGAGGTAGAGCACCGCTGGGGATTGTGACCTAGTCCATCCCGAATGACTATTTAAATGAGTAATTGATAGTTAATTGTTTGATGTTACTATACCTTGGGTTGTATGACATGTTTGGGGCTTTGTGCCGACTTGCTGAGACCCTTAGGGGCATTTGACTGATTTTCCTCACTCTACTTGTTGAAAGTATATCCTCAGTCATGTTTTTATCTGTTTATTTCTCAAACCTGGCTCTATCATTATATTCTTAAAAATGTGGAAAATTGTTTGGGCTGGGTTCCCTATTTTACTGATATAGACCGAGGGTCTGATTGTGAGGGTGACGACTGAGATAGACTGAGAGTCTGATAGTGATGTTAATGACTGAGAGAGGCCGAGGGCCCAGTTGTGAGGATTATATATATATCTATGGATCGGGCTGTACGCCGCAGCAAAGTATATATA
>NW_017691388.1:0-459 GCF_001879085.1 Nicotiana attenuata
TAATATTATATCGAATATGGCATATATATAGTTACGCTGTACTATGCACTAAGTATAAGCGTATTAGATAATATTATATCGAATATGGCATATATATAGTTACGCTGTACTATGCACTAAGTATAAGCGTATTAGATAATATTATATCGAATATGGCTTGTATATATGTAATATATATACTTACGCTGTACTATGCACTAAGTATAAGCGTATTAGGTAATATTATATCAATATAGCTTATATATATATATATATGTATATATATATATATATATATATACATACATATATATATATATATATGTATAATATATATAGTTACGTTGTACTATGCACTAAGTATTAGGTAATATTATATCGAATATGGCTTATATATATGTAATATATATACTTACGCTGTACTATGCACTAAGTATAAGCGTATTAGGTAATATTATATCAATATAGCTTATATATTAT
>NW_017691388.1:5196-5593 GCF_001879085.1 Nicotiana attenuata
TTACGCTGTACTATGCACTAAGTATAAGCGTATTAGGTAATATTATATCGAATATGGCTTATATATATGTAATATATATATTTACGATGTACTATGCACTAAGTATAAGCGTATTAGGCAATATTATATCGAATATGGCTTATATATATGTAATATATATACTTACGCTGTACTATGCACTAAGTATAAGTGTATTAGGTAATATTATATCAACATAGCTTATATATATATGTAGAATATATATACTTACGCTGTACTATGCACTAAGTATAAGCGTATTAGGTAATATTATATCGAATATGGCATATATATAGTTACGCTGTACTATGCACTAAGTATAAGCGTATTAGATAATATTATATCGAATATGGCATATATATAGTTACGCTGTACTATG
>NW_017691389.1:0-1735 GCF_001879085.1 Nicotiana attenuata
TTAACTTTGGTTTTGGGTAGATATCTCGAAGTTTGACATATTTTACCTTTAAATTATTTCGAAAAGTTGCTTCTGAGTTTTTGTTTAAATTTTTTACTTTTGCTATCATTGTTTTACGGTTGTGTCGATAATATTCTGCTTTAGGAACTTTTTGTCTTGATGGAATGATATTATGTTTGCACCATTTAGCTTCATTAATTTAGGCTACTGATCATGTGTGATCATATCTATTAGCTTGATAGTTTTGTGTTTCATGTTATTTGGTTGAATGTCACATGGAGTTAATAGAATGTTAAAAGAACAAACTATGAATTGTTCGTATGAGGTCGAGGGGTTTGGGCATTAAAAGTTGAAAGAAATTTTAGTTGAACATGTTCATTATTTTACTTTGTTTATTTATTTCCTTAAAGTCGATAGGAGCATGTTTAGGCCGACCACATTTGGGTAGGCAAACTTTAGGATTTTCGACGGACCTTCGCTCGACTCTCCTTCTGAGAATACTCTGTCACTCTTCTTTCACTTGAACTACACGTGCCTGATTCCCTTATAACCCGGGATATGTAGGCTGCCTAAAACCAGGCTCGGTCACATCTTTTTCTTTTCTCTTCTTTTCCTTTTCAAATAATAGTGAGGTCAAAAATCAGTCACCTTGTTCATTTTCTTTGCCTGAAAACTCTTCATGTTTCCAAGCAAAGAGGGACATGTTGTGAACAACTAATTTTTTGACCCCACCCAAATTCTATACTATTTTAGTGTAAATTTCTTTTAGGTCTAAATCTTAATATTTAAATTTTTATCTTACTTTTAATAGGTTTTATTTAAGAAATTAAAAACTACAAAAAATATTCACATTCTTAGAATATAAGATTTTTTCCTATGTTTAAATAGAAGATATATATATATATATATATATATATATATAACTTGGTTTCTTCTAATTTAAATATAAGTTATAGTAGTATTTTCCTTAGTATAATTTAAACTTTAGTGTAAATAGTGAGTTTTCTTATTTATATAGTTTCTTTAAGTCTAAAAGTAAGTTGGTTGATATATATATGTCACGACCCAAAATCCACTAAGGGTCGTGATGGCGCCGGACACTGCTGTCAGGCAAGCCAACCGAATTACTTAATCAAAATCTCGTTTTACTACTTTTGAAATCTAGGATTTTTTCCTTCAAGTTTAGCAATTTTAAAGAATATAGTCTCAATCAAATTTAAATGATAAGCAGTTAATACAATACTTCAAACCATCCCAGAACCCGGTGTCACAAGTGCATGAGCATCTACTGATAAGGAAATAAAATACAACATCCGTCCGGAATACAATGGACAGGAAATAAATACAATGTACCAAAGAGGGCTATACTAGCTGCGGGCCGCCTCGAATAATGCAACTCACCTAGCCCCTAAATCATCCGCGCTGCTACGCCCAGTGGGCTGCTAGAAGTAAATATACGTGTGCAATAAAAATGCACAGAACTGTAGTATGAGTACGTAAACAACGTGTACTCAATGAGTATCCTGCCTAATCTCGAAGAAGTAGAGACGAGATGGTCAACTTCGACACTTACTAGAGGTTAATTGGCAATATACTAAAAATGTGAGGAAATCATGGATTTATATAGCAGTTCTAATTCACGAAGCCAGAAAAAGATAAACACCTTCAACAAATAATCAAGGATTTTCAAAGTTTACTCTTTATTATCTTATCAATTTGTATCAAGACACGAAGG
>NW_017691389.1:4839-5593 GCF_001879085.1 Nicotiana attenuata
GACACACATGTTACAAATGATTCATTTAAAATAGTGCTTATTGAATCGAATAAATAAATAAATAATTATTTCATAAAGAAAAAATATAATTACATGTCTAAAGCCGCATGGTTAATAATATATCCCAACACCACTCCCACACAATCACCGGCACACACACACGATCACATATATTTTTGTTAACCACCAGCACATCTTGATCCTCAACTCCTACGTATGCATATATATAGAGTAAAAAGCTTTAAAAAGGGGAGGAGTTCGTTTGAGTATTTTTTATTTTGGAGTTTGGAATCAAAAGCTTTTCCAGTCGTCGTTCGGGAGTCCGAGGTCCCGGGTCTGTTAGAATTTGTTTGCTATTTCAGGTTCATCTTTTTTCCTCTCTTATTATTTTCTGTGATTTGTATTTTTATTCTTAAGCTTGGTATTGGCCGGTTAGTCTTAGTTTAACTTCTGTTTGATTTCTATAGAAACCATGGAATGATTTTGTTCAATTTGTCTAGTTGAAATTGTGAGATGACATTTGATTTGTTTAAGGAATTTCGTACGCCTAAGGCTTCAAAGCAATATCAAAGTTTCTCTTATCATTAGTGTTTGTCTTTAATATACTCACCATGAGAACTCAAGTTTAACGATCCACCTGGGAGTTTCAATATTCAAGGTCTTGAATTGTTTTCTTTAATAAGTTAAATTCCCATAATCCTTTATTCTTAGCAACTATTTTAAGTTCTGTCCAGGTTGAATTGATAACGTTTAG
>NW_017691390.1:0-274 GCF_001879085.1 Nicotiana attenuata
TCAACTCAGGGATTGGAGCCCCAATGTTGGCAAAGGCGTCTAGGGAATGGAGGCCCTATGTCTAAAAAGCTCAACTCAGGGAATGGAGCCCTAATGTTGGCAAAACGCGACTAGGGAATGGAGGCCCTATGTCTAAAATGGCTCAACTCAGGGATTGGAGCCCTAATGATGGCAAAAGGCGACTAGGGAATGGAGGCCCTATGTCTAAAAAGGCTCAACTCAGGGATTGGAGACCTAATGTTGGCAAAAGGCGACTAGGGAATGGAGGCCCTAT
>NW_017691390.1:5286-5593 GCF_001879085.1 Nicotiana attenuata
CTATGTCTAAAAAGGCACAACTCAGGGATTGGAGCCCTAATATTGGCAAAAGGTGACTAGGGAATGGAGGCCCTATGTCTTAAAAGGCACAACTCAGGGATTGGAGCCCTAATGTTGGAAAAAGGCGACTAGGGAATGGAGCCCCTATGTCTAAAAAGGCACAACTCACGGATTGGAGCCCTAATGTTGGCAAAAGGCGACTGGGGAATGGAGGCCCTATGTCTAAAAAGGCACAACTAAAGGATTGGAGCCCTAATGTTGGCAAAAGGCGACTAGGGAATGGAGGCCCTATGTTTAAAAAGGCATA
>NW_017691391.1:0-280 GCF_001879085.1 Nicotiana attenuata
TGTCTAAAAATCTCAACTCAGGGATTGGAGCCCTAATGTTGGTAAAAGGTGACTAGGGAATGGAGGACCTATGTCTAAAATCTCAACTCAGGGATCGAACCCTAATGTTGGTAAAAAAGCGACTTGGGATTGGAGGCCCTATGTCTAAAAACTTATCTCAGGGATTGGAGCCCTAATGTTGGTAAAAGGCGACTAGGGAATGGAGGCCCTATGTCTAAAAACTCAACTCAGGGATTGGAGCCCTATTGTTGGTAAAAAAGGCGACTAGGGAATGGAGGCC
>NW_017691391.1:5245-5593 GCF_001879085.1 Nicotiana attenuata
AGGGATTGGAGCCCTAATGTTCGTAAAAGAGGTGGCAAGGGAATGGAGGCCCTATGTCTAAAAACTCAACTCAGGAATTGGAGCCCTAATGTTGGTAAAAAAGGCGACAAGGGAATGGAGGCCCTATGTCTAAAAACTCAACTCAGGGATTGGAGCCCTAATGTTGGTAATAAAGGCGACTAGGAAATGGAGTCCCTATGTCTAAAAATGTCAATTCAGGGATTGGAGCCCTAATGTTGGTAAAAGGTGACTAGGGAATGGAGGCCCTATGTCTAAAATCTCAACTCAGGGATTTGAACCCTAATGTTGGTAAAAAGGCGACTAGGGACTGGAGGCCCTATGTCTAAA
>NW_017691392.1:0-1347 GCF_001879085.1 Nicotiana attenuata
AATCAATACACAAGCTCGAAGCATATCCTCCAAAATCTGAATAGTCCGCTCGGACTGCCCGTCCGTCTGGGGATGAAATGCCGTGCTCAACTCAACCCGTGTGCCCAACTCTCGCTGAACTGCTCTCCAGAAGCGCGAGGTAAACTGCGTATACCGATCCAAAATGATAGACACGGGCACACCATGAAGGCGAACAACCTCCCGAATATAGATCTCAGCGAGGATCTCAGAAGAATAGGAGACTGCCACGGGAATGAAGTGCGCTGACTTGGTCAGCCTATCAACAATAACCCATATCGCATCAAACTATCTCTTAGCTCTACAATTACAATCAATAGCTTAAAATTAGAAGTAGAAACAACAATTGAAAATATGGAAGTGTAATTTGAGGCACATCATACAGTCACACTAGGTGTATACCTAATCCAAAAATCTAACTCCCTGTGGATTCGACCCTGACTTGCGTTGGGTTTTTATTATTGCTTCGATCGCTTCACAACCTATATTTGTGGTGTGAGTTTGGGCGACATCAAATTTTGGAGCCGTTGCCGGGCAGTTAAACAGATTTAGCTATATATTTAGGTTTTAGTATGATTTGTCTTCTTTTCCTTCCGAGTCACTAAATTTGTTTTTGAATTGATTTTAGGTACGAGAATGGCTCTCAACAACGAGCCCATCGGGAATTTGCTAATGGGGGAGGACGTGGATGATGACCAAGTTGATGCGGTTCCTCTTGAACCTCAAGCAAATAGCCGAGGCCGACCGCCTCATGATAATGTTTCCATCTCTCCTCTCCTCCACCAAGAGCGGCCGCGCACCGGGTGTTCCTGAACGAGGGTTATGCAAGTGCTATAGTCCCGCCCCGCATTAGGGCGGGCAACTTCCAAATCACCAATGTGATGCTTACACTACTTGAGCAACGGGGATTCTTCACCCGGGCTCTGAGTCAAAATGCTTACAAGCATCTCAAAGGGTTCATCGATACTTGTAGGGGGAGCAAGCAAACCAATGTCTCCGAGAACGCGCTGCGGTTGAGGCTATTTCCCTTTTCTCTATGAGGAAAGGCATTGGACTGGTTAAGAGAGATTGCCCAATCATTCCATCTATATATGGGATGAGTTGGCGGAAAAATTCATTGCCAAATTCTTCTCTTCGGGATATATGGCGACACTTCGGGATGAGATTCTTGCGTTCAATCAAGAGCCCAATGAGTCATTGCACGAGATTTGGGAAAGATATCGTACCATGATTAAGAAGTGCCCGAATAATGATATGACCGAGGCCATGATCCAACAAACCTTCTACAGGGGGATCAACACAACAAATCAATGTGCGGTAAATCAACTC
>NW_017691392.1:4770-5592 GCF_001879085.1 Nicotiana attenuata
TTTTTTCTCACAAATTCATATTTAAACGTTCCGGCTTCGCGCCCGGACTGCGCACACAAACTCGAGGCAACCCCAAATGAGGTTTTTCGCGGCCTCAGAAGTACAAAGGGAGTAGGAATACAGGTGATGACCCTTTGGGTCGTCACATTCTCCACCTCTAAAACAACCGTTCGTCCTCGAACGGACAAAAGAAAAGAGTACCTGAGTCGGGGAAAAGGTGGGGATAACGGCTCCGCATATCGGACTCGGACTCCCAGGTCGATGCCTCAGGAGGCTGACCTCTCCACTGAACACGAATAGAAGGAAAACTCTTGGATCTCAACTGACGAATCTGCCGGTCCAGAATAGCTACCGGCTCCTCCTCATAGGATAAGTCCTTGTCCAACTGGACAGAACTGAAATCTAACACGTGGGCAGGATCGCCGTGATACCTCCAAAGCATGGATACATGGAAAACTGGATGCACGACTGATAAGCTGGGTGGCAACGCAAGTCTATAAGCCACCTCTCCCACTCGGTCAAGAATCTCAAACGGGCCAATGTACCTAGGGCTAAGCTTGCCTTTCTTCCCAAATCTCATCACGCCCTTCATAGGCGACACTCGGAGCAATACCCGCTCACCAACCATGAAAGCTACATCTCGAACCTTACGGTCCGCATAACTCTTCTGCCTAGACTGTGCTGAACGAAGCCCCTCCTGAATGATCTTGACCTTGTCCAAGGCCTCCTAAACCAAATCTGTACCCATCAACCGAGCCTCTCCCGGCTCAAACCATCCAATCGGAGACCGACACCGCCTACCATATAAAGCCTCATAAGGAG
>NW_017691393.1:0-708 GCF_001879085.1 Nicotiana attenuata
GTTGGTTGGCTTCTAGAACAAATCTGGATACGCTCGAGGATGAGCGTTTGTTTAAGTTGGGGAGGATGTAACGACCCGACCCGTCGTTACGGGAGTTACCGCCCTGTTTTCCCCGTTTTATGCTCCTATATGTTTCATTATATGTGTTTGGAGAATTTGAAGTAATTCGGTTAGAGTTCGGTTAGAAATGAGACAATAAGTCTCTTTATGAGAAGGTTAGTTTGGAAAAGTCAACCGAAGGTTGACTTATGAGTTAGAAGGCTTGGAATGGATTTTCGATGATTCGACTAGTTTCGGGGGATGATTTGTGACTTAGGAGCGCAATCGGAATTGAATTTGGAGGTCCGGTGTAGAATTAGGCTTGAATTGGCTAAGGTTGGATTTTGGTGAATTTCGGATGGTAGGTGAGATTTTGATCCGAGGGTTGGAATGGAATTCCGACAGTTGCAGTAGCTCCGTTAGGTGATTTTGGATATGCGTGCAAAGTTTCAGATCATTCGGAGGTGTTTAGGACGGGTTTTAGATCAAATGCAAGTTTCGGAAGTTTTAGTTTAACTTAGGCTTGAATCCGTGGTAATTCGATGATTTTGATGTTAACGATAGTGTTTGATGATTGGAACAAGTTTGAATAAGGTCTTGGGGTGTGTTGGTGCTATTGGTTGAGGTCCCGGGGCTCGTAGTGATTTCGGGTGGTTAAACGGAGAAGTC
>NW_017691393.1:4989-5592 GCF_001879085.1 Nicotiana attenuata
TCATATCTACCAGTAGTGGTGTTGGGATTTCGAGGTGATCGTTTGGGTTCATTAATGCATACGGACAGATTTGATCTCAGCTTGTTAGGAAGATAATATCGAGGTTTGACCCGGAAATCTGTTGTGATATCAGTCAAGGGAAGTGGTTTCATGAATGGTTGATCTGAGAGATGATTACGGTATATAGCGTGTTTCATTCATCGTTGGCAGTATATGAGAGTGTTGGAATAAGGCTTTAGCTAGTGAGAGGTTCTCTTCCGGTAATTGGTTGCTGGGGACAACTGCTGTGAATAGAAGTTATAGTTACAAGTGTTTGGTTTAGGCGGTATATCATATATTGTCACCTGAGGGTGCAAGTATGGGTTATTACAGCTGGTTCGGGCTTACTCTGAGTATAGATGTGAATGTCTGATCTTGGGTATGATTTTTTCGGAAAGTGCAACGTGGTTCTATGGTCTATGGCTTAAAGGGACTGTGGAAGTTCAGCTATATTGTGTTATCGGGTCTATGCGAGATAGGGTGGCGAGGATCACCCCGGGTATATGATTGGTAAGATCGTTCAGCAGTTGGTTGGCTTCTAGAACAAATCTGGATACGCTCGAG
>NW_017691394.1:0-1058 GCF_001879085.1 Nicotiana attenuata
GCAATTAGGCGCCTACCTGGAAAACAAAGGAATGCATTTCAAGTTTTGGTAATTAGGCGCCCACATTGAAAACAAGGGAACATGGTTCAAGTTTTGGCAATCAGGCGCCCACCTGGAGAACAAGGGAATACAGTTCAAGTTTGGAAATCAGGCGCCCACCTGGAGAACAAGGGAATATAGTTCAAGTTTTGGCAATCAGGCGCCCACCTGGAGAACAAGGGAATATAGTTAAAGTTTTGGCCATCACGCACCAACCTTGAGAACAAGGGATTACAGTTCAAATTTTTGCAAGCAGGCGCCCACCTGGAGAACAAGTAAATACAGTTCAAGTTTTGCCAATCAGGCGCCTACCTAGAGAACGAGGAAATACAGTTCAAGTTTTGGCAATCAGGCGCCCACCTGGTGAACAAGGTAATATAGTTAAAGTTTTGGCAATAAGGCGCTAACCTGGAGAACAAGGGAATACAGTTCAAGTTTTAGCAATCAGGCGCCCACCTGGAGAACAAGGGAATATAGTTCTAGTCTTTGGCAATCAGGCACCCACCTGGAGACCAAGGGAATACAGTTAATGTTTCGGCAATCAGGCGCCCACCTGTACAACAAGAGAATACAGTTCAAGTTTCGGCAATCAAGCGCCCACCTGGAGAACAAGGGAATACATTTCAAGTTTTGGCAATCAGGCGCCCACCTGGAAAGCAAGGGAATATAGTTCGAGTTTTGGAAATCAGGCGCCCACGTGGATAACAAGGGAATACAGTTCAAATTTTGGCAATCAGGCGTCCCACCTGGAGAACGAGGGAATACAGTTCATGTTTTGGCAATCAGGCGCCCACCTGGAGTACAAGGGAACACAGTTCAAGTTTCGCCAATCAGGCGCTCACTTGGAAAACAAGGGAATACACTTCAAGTTTTGGCAATCAGGCGCCTACCTGGAAAACAAGGGAATACAGTCCAAGTTTTGGAAATCAAGCGCCCACTTGGAGAACAAGGGAATACTGTTCAAGTTTTGGCAATCAGGTGCACACCTGGAGAACAAGGGAATACAGTTCAAGTTTTGG
>NW_017691394.1:5248-5592 GCF_001879085.1 Nicotiana attenuata
AAGGGAATACAGTTCAAGTTTTGGCAATCAGGCGCCCACCTGGAGAACAAGAGAGTACAGTTCAAGTTTTGGTAGTCAGCCGCCCACCTGGAGAACAAAGGAATAGAGTTCATGTTTTGGCAATCAGGCGCCCGCCTGGAGAACAAGCGAATACTGTTCAAATTTTTGCAATCAGGTGCCCACCTGGAGAACAAGGAAATACAATTCAAGTTTTTGCAATTAGGCGCCCAACTGGAGAATAAGGGAATACAGTTCAAGTTTCGGCAATCAGGCGCCTACCTGGAAAACAAAGGAATGCATTTCAAGTTTTGGTAATTAGGCGCCCACATTGAAAACAAGGGAAC
>NW_017691395.1:0-820 GCF_001879085.1 Nicotiana attenuata
AATAAATGGTGACTTGGAACACCGAAAAAATCAATTCCAAGTGGCGACTCTGAACAATAAAATAATCCCTACTCAAGTTTTTGTCACTTTAACTGGAAAAACTCTTTAACCCATACATACATATATTTCGGGGGTAGGTGGGAAGAAGGGGTGTGACAAAAGAGGAATTGAAATAAATCCCTTAAAGGAACCTGTTCATGACCTTGTTCCTCAGCAACAGAACATGGGAGAAACATCTAGCAGAAACCAGTTGGTTGTGAAACCTCACAAGTATCAAAGTTCTCATCCCATTGAGAACATTATCACTGATCCAACATCTGGAGTTAAAACTAGATCACAATTAAAGAATTTGTGTGCTTTTGATGCTTTTCTATCTATCATTGAACCTAAAAATGTTATTGAGGCCTTGCAGGATGCAGATTGGGTGAATGAAATGCAGGATGAACTTAACCAGTTTGAAAGAAGTCAAGTTTGGCATCTAGTTCCAAGACCCAAGGACAGATCAGTCATTGGTACAAAATGGGTCTTCAGAAACAAACTTGATGAAGATGGAACAGTTACAAGAAACAAGGCAAGATTAGTGGTCCAAGGTTATAACCAAGAGGAGGGCATAGACTATGATGAGTCTTTTGCTCCAGTTGCAAGACTAGAGGCAATCAGACTTCTTATAGCCTTTGCAGCACACATGGAATTCACTCTTCATCAAATGGATGTTAAAAGTGCCTTCCTGAATGGTTACCTGAAAGAAGAAGTGTTTGTAAAACAACCTCCAGGGTTTGAAAGCAAGGATTGTCCTGAGCATGTGTACAAGTTAGACAAG
>NW_017691395.1:5202-5592 GCF_001879085.1 Nicotiana attenuata
GGATTAGAGTTTAATCCTTAGGTTTACAAGAGTTTTGTAAATGCTGTTTTGGCTCGGTGATTTTAGTGGAAGTTTGGGAAAATTCTACTGAGTAGTAGGTCGTGGTTTTTTCACCTTTTGAGCCAGGTGTTTTCCACGTAAAAATCTCTGTGTTCTTTATTTTATGTACCTTTAATTCCGCAAACAGTAGTAGAAAGTATACCTAGAAGAATCAGGTTCTTCTAGAGCGAAAATTGGGTACCACACAAATCACCCCCCCTCTTGTGTGGTATTAACGTTTAGAACATCACCCTTATTACTCCTTGTTGCGGCGTGCAACCCGATCCCACCGGACAATCACATCCACCCTTATTCCTCCTAGTGCAACCCGATCCCTATATATTATATATA
>NW_017691396.1:0-800 GCF_001879085.1 Nicotiana attenuata
ATGCATATTCAGGCTATAATCAAAATCAAGATGGATCCAGGAGATGAAGAAAAAACTTCTTTTATAACAGACAGGGGGACTTACTGTTACAAGGTAATGCCCTTCGCTCTTAAGAATGCAGGTGCAACGTATCAAAGGTTGGTCACCCAAATGTTTCAAGAACATTTAGGTAAAACCATGGAAGTATATATAGATGATATTCTAGTTAAGACTCAACATTCAAAAGATCATATATCGCACCTATCTGATACATTTAAAATTTTACAAAAATATAATATGAAGTTGAATCCAGAAAAATGTGCATTTGGTGTGGCATCAGGTAAGTTTTTAGGTTTTCTTGTTTCTAACCGTGGTATTGAAGTGAATCCTGCACAGATTAAGGCCATTGAAGAAATCCCTGATATACTTTCCAACAAGAAAGAGGTTCAAAGACTAACAGGAAGAATCGCAGCTTTGGGAAGGTTCATTTCTAAATCATCGGAAAAATGTTTTAAATTCTTCTCGGCTCTTAAAAAGCAGGATCATTTTGAATGGGATGAGGAGTGTCAACAAGCACTTAGGGATTTTAAAGTATACTTGTCAAATCCACCTTTGCTAGCAAAACCCAAGGCTGGGGAGAAACTTTTCATCTACCTTGCTGTTTCAGAAGTTGCGGTAAGCGCGGTTTTGATTCGAGAAGAGCAGGGTAAACAATCTCCTATCTATTATGTTAGTAAATCTTTGTTAGATGCAGAGACACGGTATGCACAATTGGAAAAATTAGCAGTTGCTCTAATCATGGCATCTAGGAAGTTAAGACC
>NW_017691396.1:4853-5592 GCF_001879085.1 Nicotiana attenuata
AAGAGGGAGATTCTGCTCATCAGCTCAGTGCCAATAAGATTGGCCTACAAATAAAAGAGAAGTAAAAATCCCAGAGTCGAAATTTTTTACAGAATGGAGAAAAGTAGGAAAGAAGAATACCTTTAAAGTGGCATGCACTATGTCATTCATGAGGGTCAGGTTGCTGTGGCTTTCAAGTTTTGTTTTTCAATGGGGCCAATCAAAGGCTCGAGCCAAATATCAGCCTGACCAGACTTTCTCAAGAGGATGTTGTTAGCAGGAATTTCAATGGTTACGCTCCTCATAGTAGTACTCTTGCTTGAAGAGCCCACCTCCGTATGGTGAACGATAGATGGAGGAACAGACAAAGGAGGAGCGATAGAAGGAGGAACAGAAGCAACAGTTGATGAAGGTAAAGGAGCAATCATAGGTATGGGAGATGAAGAAGAAGATAAGGGAATTTCATCTAGAATAGGTCCTAAGTTTTCATTACCAAAACCACTAGAAAAAAGTTGATCGATAGACTCACGAGTGTCGTGAGGAGAGACGTTATCATCAGGAATGATAACTGGAGTAATAACAGACTTGGAGGGAGATAAATGAGAGGAAACTTCAGCCTCATCATCAGAGACGATACGTCTCCGGGCTCGAGGTCTCATCACCAGGGAACCTTCATCTTCCTCCTCTGAATATTCTTCTTCAGTTTCAGTAGTTTTTCTTTTGGAAGTACCCTAAGAATACATCTTGGGCTGAAGAGGTG
>NW_017691397.1:0-303 GCF_001879085.1 Nicotiana attenuata
GCCAACACAACTTGATGACTTTCCAACATAGTGTCCCACTCCCTAGTTGATGCCTGTATAACCTGATGACTTTCCAACATAGGGTCCCACTCCCTAGTTGATGCCACCATAACCTGAAGACTTTTCAAACATAAGGTCCTACTCTCTAGTTGATGCCAGTGCAACTTGATGACTTTGCAACATAGGTTCCTTCTCCCTAATTGATGCCAGCACAACCTGATGACTTTCCAACATAGGGTCCCACTCCGTAGTTGATGCCAGCGTAACCACGATGGACGTTTCCTAACGACTAGAGTCCCGACT
>NW_017691397.1:5131-5592 GCF_001879085.1 Nicotiana attenuata
AGCGCCCAACTAGAACTTGATGACTTTCCAACATAGTGTCCCACTCCCTAGTTGATGCCTGTATAACCTGATGACTTTCCAACATAGGGTCCCACTCCCTAGTTGATGCCACCATAACCTGATGACTTTTCAAACATAAAGTCCCACTCTCTAGTTGATGCCAGTGCAACTAGATGACTTTCCAACATAGGGTCCCACTCTTTAGTTGATGCCAGCATAACCTGATAACTTTCTAACATAGCGTCCCACAACCTAGTTGATGCCAACATAATCTGATAATTTTTCCAACAAAGCGTCCCACTCCCTATTGATGCCAGCACAACTTGATGACTTTCCAACATAGGGTCCCACTCCCTAGTTGAAGCCAACACAACTTGATGACTTTCCAACATAGTGTCCCACTCCCTAGTTGATGCCTGTATAACCTGATGACTTTCCAACATAGGGTCCCACTCCCTAGT
>NW_017691398.1:0-4079 GCF_001879085.1 Nicotiana attenuata
CTAAGATAAGAAAACCTAGTCTGATGAATTTTCTCCTAGGATAATTCAAAAAGAAAAGAAGTCTGGTTTAAAAGAAAAAATCGTTTGTTCATGCCCTCAGAAAATAAGCGTTGGGGTAATTTATTTTTAAAAAAAAATGTTTTTGCTTAAATAAAATCAAAAAAATCAATCGCATGTTAGCTAGGATACATCTTTCCCTAGCAGCATTTTCCAACATAGGGTCTCCACTCCCTAGTTAATTTTATTTTAGACATAAGATCTCCACTCCCTAGTCTCATTTTCCAACATAGGGTCTCCATTCCCTAGTTGATTTTATTTTAGACATAGGGTCTCCACTCCCTAGTCCCCTTTCCAACATAGGGTATTTACTCCCTAGTTGATTTGATCTTAAATACAGGGTACACCACTCCTTGATATCATTGCCAATATAGGGTATCTACTCCCTAGATGATTTGATCTTAAATGCGGGGTACAACACTCTTTGATATCATTGCCAATATAGGGTATACCATTCCCGGGCCACATTTTCCCAACATAAGGTACACCAGTCCTTTGTTGAGACATCTTTTTGACAATAAAGGAACACCAACCAAAAAAAACATCATGATTTTTTTTTGGGGTACACCATTCCCGACCTTTTATTGCTTTTAATAAAGTAGTTTAGAATTTTCTTACAATAACTCATGAAATTTTCCTAATGCAAACTGGGGCAGAAAAATTTCATTTGTTTGTTTGTTTTGGTTGTCTGAGCAGGTTTTACCTCGGGGTACAGGGTTTGAAATGACCAAAAGAATAAGTCCCAATTCAAACAAAAAGAAAAAAAAAGAAGTGAATCCAAAATGCAGAAGCAGATGAAAAGATGTGGACTACTCAAGACATGAATGAAGTCACGAGCACTGCATTTCCCGATTTTATCAGAAGAAGACGTAGAAGAATGAACTAGCACCTGCAGCTACCAAGTATCAAGGTTCAAATCAAAAGTCTGCATAAAGAACCATTCAAGACTCAAGATTGAGCTTCAGAAGACTTATAGATAGGAATATTGTAACTCATAGCTGCTTGTTTAGTTCCTTTAGATTTTGATTTTGATGTAATAACAGGACCACAGACCGGAGCCTCGAGAGAACCTCACTCGACACTCCAACTCACCATTCCATCATTCTCCTTGAACTACACGCGTTCTGATTCCCTTATAACCCGGGATATGTAGGTTGTCCAGAACCTGGACTCGATAGCACTCTCTTCTCTTTTCTTTGTTTCTTCCTTTTGAGTAAATGGTATGTTCAAAAATTAGTCATACGGTTCACCTTGTCTTTACCTGAAAACTCTTCATGTTTCCAAACAAAGTGGGGCATGCTGTGAGCACCTAATTTTTGAACATATTTAGATTTTTTTTATCACTTTTGGTATTTAAATAGTTTTTAAGTTTCATCTTGGTATTATAGCTTTTATTTCACCTTTTATAGGTTTTATTTGATAAAATTGAAAATCACAAAATAGATAAAGAAGATTTATTTTGGACTAGTTATCCTAAAGTTTTACTTTATTCAAATGTCCAAGTCATGGCCCAAATTGGGCCATACCTGGTCCCAATAGCCAAAAATATATCAGATTTTTCCCCTTACAAAAACCTAATCTCTAACCTAGACCCTATCATTCTTACACAACGAAAACAGTCGTTGCTGTCTTGAAAGAAAAGAACCTCACCCCTAAATTCTCAAAAAAAGACCTCACGGCCGACTTTCCAATAAAGGAGAATCATCTCCATCGTGAATCCCTCTTCAATCGAAGGGAGCATCGGACCTCACTTTGTTTTGACTACAAAATCTACAATTTCCTACACCTTTAATCATCACCAGCTCAAAACATCACTCAAACACACACAAAAACACAACGAGACAGCCCTTCATCTCCAGCTCTCATGGCTGCCGTCGCCAGAGGTGATGATCAGCGACGGCTATAGCTCTTGTCGCAATGCCACTGCTGCCTCTATTCCCATATCTCCCTCATCTCCGTCTCAAACGCCGGCGTCCCATTAAAAATGGCCACTTTTAGTTTGATACTTGAAAATGTCATTCAGATCTGACCGGAAATATGCAGCTCCGATGACCCTCCATTGAATCCGGCGAAATAGAGCTCAAACGCAGCAGTAAACCCAGCTGCAAAAACACCCTGAAACTACCGCAAATTAGTATGAAAATTGGCCCGAAATCGTCATCCAACTCATTCGATTTGAATCCTTCAAGGTCGTTGGAGGTAACGGTCCGAGATCTCCATTTCAGTCACATATCGAGGTACTCTCCGTCGGTTTCCGGTTCGAGGTCCGTCCGAGGTTCTATCCGTCGTTGAATTTAAGAACATCAAAGTTGGATTCAAATTGAGGTCTATTTCTTGAACTCTTAAACTCGGATCTTTGTTCTGCTTTTCATTTTTATTAGCTCGTGTTATGCTTAAATCAAATGCAACCATGTTAGTATGTGTCGTGTGCACTGATCTCTGTTGGTTTGAAATTGTGGCATCTTTAGATCTTAAATTTTTACCCCCTGTTTAATTTTGAAAATGTTTATATTTTGGATGGTTCTTGCTTGATTTTATCTGGGTCAAGAGTAGTGAATAATTAAATAGGTCTTGGGAAGCTTTTACGGAAAGATCCAGAATTAGGCTTAAGTTGATAAAACAAGAATGAAATTGGACGTTAAGTGGTTATCTTACTCTTATTCACGTAGTCTCAAATGTTTAAGCAAACTAATTAGTTAGCTCTTGAAAAATCGCTAATATGCTTTAGGCACGTATTAATAAATAAATTATCGTGATGATGTACACGTTCGCGTGACATAGTTATGATTTCCAAAATTAAAATCAAGGAATGTGTTCGCGCAACCTTAGGCCAAAACAATCTTAATTAATAATAAGTGTTATTAGTTGTGTACACATACGCGTGACATAACTAAGGCACACCAAACAAAAAGAGTACACGTACGCGTGACTCATTTCAAGATAATTTCATAATCACGAATAATCAAGTGATTAAAAGCGGTAAAAGGTAAAATACACATAGGTTCTAAAAATACGTAATTAAATATTTAATTAAGCCGGGTATGATTAGAGCGACCGTGCTAAAATCACGGAACTCGGGAATGCCTACACCTTCTCCGGGTTAACAGAATTCCTTACCCAGCCTTCTGTGTTCGCAGTTCATAAATAAGAGTCAAATCATCCTCGATTTGGGATTCTAAGATAAACCGGTGACTTGGGACACCATAAATTATCCCAATTGGCGACTCTAAATTAAATAATTAATCCCATTTCGATTAATGTCACTTTAATTGGAAAAACTCCCTATTCCCTCGGAAAAAAGGAGGTGTGACAGCCGCCCTAGGGATCGAAGTGCCTCAGGCTGGCCTCGAGGGAGTACCAATTACAGATCCCGTCGATGTCAGTCCACATATCACCCTAAATGCAAATCTGGGTGTTGATCCCGAAGGTAGCGTACGCAGGGAAGTTCGATAAGGTGGTCGAGGTACGCAGGGCGGAGAAGGCGGTGGAGTCAGCCTCCAATTGATATTTGAAATTCTACAGCCTCAACAAGCTGCTATAGCGCAACAATAGAATCAGCATCGAGCACCAAGTGGGATCGAACCAGAACCCGAATCATAAGCTGGTCGTAGGGTCGAACCTATACCGGAGATATTGAACGCCAATGACTTGGAGACTAACCCTGCTATTATGAAAATGCTCGAGGAGCTCACTAAACAGATTGAATCAGGAGAAAAGAAAATCGAGGCAAATGATAAAAAGGTAGAAACATACAACTCCCGGTTCGTCCAAATACCGGGGGCCCCACCGTTTCTAAAGGGTTTGGATTCGAAGAAGTTCGTACAAAAGCCTTTCCCTTCAAGTGCGGCTCCAAAGCCCATCCCAAAAAAATTTCGCCTACCAGAAATACCCAAATACAACGGGACCACCGACCCTAATGAGCATGTTACTTCTTATACATGCGCAATAAAGGGGAATGACTTAGAAGAAGATGAGATTGACTTTGTTCTATTGAAAAAGTTTGGAGAAACTTTATCGTAAGG
>NW_017691398.1:5172-5592 GCF_001879085.1 Nicotiana attenuata
GGGGGTTAAACGTTAACGTTAAATAGTAGCATACACTACTAAGGATTTAAACTAAAGACATGTCCTTAAAGATTACCTTTCCTTTGTCCGACGTATTGATCGCATGATCGATGCCACGGCCAACCACGAGATCCTTAGCTTTCTCGATGCCTACTCCGGGTACAATTAAATACAAATGAACCCGGAGGATCAGGAAAAGACTTCGTTCATCACTAAGTACGGCACCTGTCGTTATAACGTAATGCTGTTTGGACTAAAAAATGCCGGCGCTACTTATCAACGCCTAGTAAATCGAATGTTCGAAGAACAAATAGGTAAATCAATGGAGATTATATTGACGATATGCTAGTTAAGTCCCTGCGAGCAGAGGACCATTTAAAATAATTGTAGGAGACCTTCGACATACTGAGAAAGTACAAC
>NW_017691399.1:0-266 GCF_001879085.1 Nicotiana attenuata
ATTTCTTTTTTTTGTTTTAAAAAATTATCTAAGGAAAGATTTCTGAAGAAAGAAAATATTTTTGGATTTTTGAAAATTGGGGTCTCAAAGAAAGACTTTTCTGAAAAAAGGAAGTGAAGGACATTTTTTTTTGGATTTTTTGAAAATTGAGGCCGGAACCGATGAGGTTTGCCTACGTATCTCACATCCGGTGTGAATCAGACCCGCGTAGTTCGGTCAGATTGGGAATGGAGTAAACTAACTTCTTTTTTTTTTCTTTATATAAA
>NW_017691399.1:5136-5592 GCF_001879085.1 Nicotiana attenuata
GGTTGGACCCGATGAGGGTTGCCTACGTATCTCACATCCGGTGAGAATCAAACCAGCGTAGTTCGGGCAGATTGGGAATTGATTTGAACTTTGGGAATTTTAAAGTAAAAGAAATACTTTTGTTTGAGTTTTTCATTTGTTTTCTCTTTTTTCTAAGGAAAAAAGAAAATATTTTTGGATTTTGGATGTAACTTCTTAATTTTCGAAAGAGGGACTTCTTTAAGAAAATTGTTTGAATTTCTGAGCTTTTATTTATTTACAAAAGTACTTCTAGAGAATTTTCAAAAATTTCTGTTTTTTAGTTTTAATAATTTCTTTTTTTTTTTGTTTTAAAAAAAATTATCTAAGGAAAGATTTCTGAAGAAAGAAAATATTTTTGGATTTTTGAAAATTGGGGTCTCAAAGAAAGACTTTTCTGAAAAAAGGAAGTGAAGGACTAATTTTTTTTTTGGATTT
>NW_017691400.1:0-682 GCF_001879085.1 Nicotiana attenuata
ATTTTACTCGTTTGTTTAAAGTTGATTGATTCCATTTCATTATTAAGTATATTATGTACTTAGACTCAATTATATACTCTAATACCTTTACTACCCCCTTATATGGTAAGAATCAATCTTTCTCAAACTGATTTTCTTTCCTTAAGTTATCCCTGATAGTATCCGTTAAGCTGTAATTCCTTGTTTAAAGGGGAGTACTTGTATTAATGGGATTCTGATTGTGATTACTTCCTACTGCTTTGCCTAGCCGGCTGAAAGCCATGGCTAGACTGTGGAACACTGATTTCTTTCTGCACTTTGCTTCTTCAAGTGGTATGTTCTTAGTTCAAATTCCGAAACTCAACTCTATGCGTTCCCTTGTTTGTCAATCCTTGTCTCTTTCTGCACTAATTTAATGGCTCATGCTGTTAAATTGCACTTCTTGTTTACTGCTTTACTTAGCATGCTTAAAATTCTGCCCTCCTTTGTTCAAAATGTAATCAACATATTTACTTGTTCCTGTTTATGTCCCTCAACTAGCATGTCTCCTAATGTACTTGATTCATGACTAATTATGTGTTTTCTAATTTAGACCCTCTGTGTCCCTAACCCCTCTTCCCTGTTTGAAACTCCTGAAGCTGTCTGCTATTTGAGCTTGTTCTGTATATGTTTGTTGTTTACCCCCAACTTCCCCTTCCTTTTT
>NW_017691400.1:4850-5592 GCF_001879085.1 Nicotiana attenuata
TTCCAGCAAACTATTTACGTTTAAAATCGTTTCTCGGGCTAGGACCTCGGAATTCGATTCCGGGCGTACGCCCAAGTCCATATTTACTACGGACCTACGGACCGTTAATCACGGGTCCGGTTCGTTATCAAAAATGTTGACCGAAGTCAACATTAACCAATTTTAAAGGCCAAATTCAATATTTTCTTAAATTTCACATAAAAGCTTTTCGGATACGCGCTCGGACTGCGCACACAAATCGAGGAGAAAGAAAATGTGGTTTTCAAGGCCTCGAAACCCGAATTCAGATTCTAAAATACAAGTTGACCCTTTGGGTCATCACATTCTCCACCTCTAAAACAACCGTTCGTCCTCGAACGAACATAGAAAAGTACCTGAGTCGGTGAAAAGGTGGGGATATCGGCTCAACATATCGGACTCGGACTCCCAGGTCGCTGCCTCAACAGGCTGACCTCTCCAGTGCACACGAACTGAAGGAAATTCTTCGATCTCAACTGTCGAACCTGCCGGTCTAGAATAGCTACCGGCACCTCCTCGTAGGTCGAGTCCTTGTCCAACTTGACAGTGCTGAAGTCTAACACGTGGGATGGATCGCCGTGATACTTCCGGAGCATAGACACATGAAACACTGGATGCTCAGCTAATAAACTCGGCGGCAACGCAAGTCTATAAGCCACCTCTCCCACTCGATCAAGAATCTCAAAAGGTTCGATGAACCTAGCGCTTAGCTTGCCTTTCTTCC
>NW_017691401.1:0-5592 GCF_001879085.1 Nicotiana attenuata
AGTTAAATAAGGAAAGATTTAATAACTAAATTTTAATAAATTTCTAAGTCCTAAATATAGAAAAATAATTAAATAATTATTTTGTCTAGTATAATTTTTTTTAAAAGGATAAAAAAGGCGAACGATATTTCGTTAAGTGGCTTCGTGCTTTTAATATAGTACTAGTATTAAGGTACGCGCTTTGCGCGTGTGCCTATACTGATAAGTATAAAATTTAAAATAAATTACATAAATAATATTAACTTATGTGATTGAGTTATAAAATAAAATTTTAAAAAAGCACAAGCATTTGAAATATTTCCATGTAAAATATTTTCCATCGTATCAAACACACCCTTTATATAATAATTATATTATACAACATTTTATATATGTTCTTTATGACATATAAAACACTTGGCATGTAGACGATAATCTAATTTTAAAAATCACTTATTTTTGACCGGAGGGAGTATAAAATTGTAATTGGTTCTATAATCCTAAATTTTAGGTACATAAGTTAAATAAAGAAAGATTTAATAACTAAATTTTAATAAATTTCTAAGTCCTAAATATAGAAAAATAATTAAATAATTATTTTGTCTAGTATAATTTTTTTTTAAAGGATAAAAAAGGCGAACGATATTTCGTTAAGTCGCTTCGTGCTTTTAATATAGTACTAGTATTAAGGTATGCGCTTTGCGCGTGTGCCTATACTGATAAGTATAAAATTTAAAATAAATTACATAAATAATATTAACTTATGTGATTGAGTTATAAAATAAAATTTTAAAAAAGCACAAGCATTTGAAATATTTCCATGTAAAATATTTTCCATCGTATCAAACACACCCTTTATATAATAATTATATTATACAACATTTTATATATGTTCTTTATGACATATAAAACACTTGGCATGTAGACGATAATCTAATTTTAAAAATCACTTATTTTTGACCGGAGGGAGTATAAAATTGTAATTGGTTCTATAATCCTAAATTTTAGGTACATAAGTTAAATAAAGAAAGATTTAATAACTAAATTTTAATAAATTTCTAAGTCCTAAATATAGAAAAATAATTAAATAATTATTTTGTCTAGTATAATTTTTTTTTAAAGGATAAAAAAGGCGAACGATATTTCGTTAAGTCGCTTCGTGCTTTTAATATAGTACTAGTATTAAGGTATGCGCTTTGCGCGTGTGCCTATACTGATAAGTATAAAATTTAAAATAAATTACATAAATAATATTAACTTATGTGATTGAGTTATAAAATAAAATTTTAAAAAAGCACAAGCATTTGAAATATTTCCATGTAAAATATTTTCCATCGTATCAAACACACCCTTTATATAATAATTATATTATACAACATTTTATATATGTTCTTTATGACATATAAAACACTTGGCATGTAGACGATAATCTAATTTTAAAAATCACTTATTTTTGACCGGAGGGAGTATAAAATTGTAATTGGTTCTATAATCCTAAATTTTAGGTACATAAGTTAAATAAAGAAAGATTTAATAACTAAATTTTAATAAATTTCTAAGTCCTAAATATAGAAAAATAATTAAATAATTATTTTGTCTAGTATAATTTTTTTTTAAAGGATAAAAAAGGCGAACGATATTTCGTTAAGTCGCTTCGTGCTTTTAATATAGTACTAGTATTAAGGTATGCGCTTTGCGCGTGTGCCTATACTGATAAGTATAAAATTTAAAATAAATTACATAAATAATATTAACTTATGTGATTGAGTTATAAAATAAAATTTTAAAAAAGCACAAGCATTTGAAATATTTCCATGTAAAATATTTTCCATCGTATCAAACACACCCTTTATATAATAATTATATTATACAACATTTTATATATGTTCTTTATGACATATAAAACACTTGGCATGTAGACGATAATCTAATTTTAAAAATCACTTATTTTTGACCGGAGGGAGTATAAAATTGTAATTGGTTCTATAATCCTAAATTTTAGGTACATAAGTTAAATAAAGAAAGATTTAATAACTAAATTTTAATAAATTTCTAAGTCCTAAATATAGAAAAATAATTAAATAATTATTTTGTCTAGTATAATTTTTTTTTAAAGGATAAAAAAGGCGAACGATATTTCGTTAAGTCGCTTCGTGCTTTTAATATAGTACTAGTATTAAGGTATGCGCTTTGCGCGTGTGCCTATACTGATAAGTATAAAATTTAAAATAAATTACATAAATAATATTAACTTATGTGATTGAGTTATAAAATAAAATTTTAAAAAAGCACAAGCATTTGAAATATTTCCATGTAAAATATTTTCCATCGTATCAAACACACCCTTTATATAATAATTATATTATACAACATTTTATATATGTTCTTTATGACATATAAAACACTTGGCATGTAGACGATAATCTAATTTTAAAAATCACTTATTTTTGACCGGAGGGAGTATAAAATTGTAATTGGTTCTATAATCCTAAATTTTAGGTACATAAGTTAAATAAAGAAAGATTTAATAACTAAATTTTAATAAATTTCTAAGTCCTAAATATAGAAAAATAATTAAATAATTATTTTGTCTAGTATAATTTTTTTTTAAAGGATAAAAAAGGCGAACGATATTTCGTTAAGTCGCTTCGTGCTTTTAATATAGTACTAGTATTAAGGTATGCGCTTTGCGCGTGTGCCTATACTGATAAGTATAAAATTTAAAATAAATTACATAAATAATATTAACTTATGTGATTGAGTTATAAAATAAAATTTTAAAAAAGCACAAGCATTTGAAATATTTCCATGTAAAATATTTTCCATCGTATCAAACACACCCTTTATATAATAATTATATTATACAACATTTTATATATGTTCTTTATGACATATAAAACACTTGGCATGTAGACGATAATCTAATTTTAAAAATCACTTATTTTTGACCGGAGGGAGTATAAAATTGTAATTGGTTCTATAATCCTAAATTTTAGGTACATAAGTTAAATAAAGAAAGATTTAATAACTAAATTTTAATAAATTTCTAAGTCCTAAATATAGAAAAATAATTAAATAATTATTTTGTCTAGTATAATTTTTTTTTAAAGGATAAAAAAGGCGAACGATATTTCGTTAAGTCGCTTCGTGCTTTTAATATAGTACTAGTATTAAGGTATGCGCTTTGCGCGTGTGCCTATACTGATAAGTATAAAATTTAAAATAAATTACATAAATAATATTAACTTATGTGATTGAGTTATAAAATAAAATTTTAAAAAAGCACAAGCATTTGAAATATTTCCATGTAAAATATTTTCCATCGTATCAAACACACCCTTTATATAATAATTATATTATACAACATTTTATATATGTTCTTTATGACATATAAAACACTTGGCATGTAGACGATAATCTAATTTTAAAAATCACTTATTTTTGACCGGAGGGAGTATAAAATTGTAATTGGTTCTATAATCCTAAATTTTAGGTACATAAGTTAAATAAAGAAAGATTTAATAACTAAATTTTAATAAATTTCTAAGTCCTAAATATAGAAAAATAATTAAATAATTATTTTGTCTAGTATAATTTTTTTTTAAAGGATAAAAAAGGCGAACGATATTTCGTTAAGTCGCTTCGTGCTTTTAATATAGTACTAGTATTAAGGTATGCGCTTTGCGCGTGTGCCTATACTGATAAGTATAAAATTTAAAATAAATTACATAAATAATATTAACTTATGTGATTGAGTTATAAAATAAAATTTTAAAAAAGCACAAGCATTTGAAATATTTCCATGTAAAATATTTTCCATCGTATCAAACACACCCTTTATATAATAATTATATTATACAACATTTTATATATGTTCTTTATGACATATAAAACACTTGGCATGTAGACGATAATCTAATTTTAAAAATCACTTATTTTTGACCGGAGGGAGTATAAAATTGTAATTGGTTCTATAATCCTAAATTTTAGGTACATAAGTTAAATAAAGAAAGATTTAATAACTAAATTTTAATAAATTTCTAAGTCCTAAATATAGAAAAATAATTAAATAATTATTTTGTCTAGTATAATTTTTTTTTAAAGGATAAAAAAGGCGAACGATATTTCGTTAAGTCGCTTCGTGCTTTTAATATAGTACTAGTATTAAGGTATGCGCTTTGCGCGTGTGCCTATACTGATAAGTATAAAATTTAAAATAAATTACATAAATAATATTAACTTATGTGATTGAGTTATAAAATAAAATTTTAAAAAAGCACAAGCATTTGAAATATTTCCATGTAAAATATTTTCCATCGTATCAAACACACCCTTTATATAATAATTATATTATACAACATTTTATATATGTTCTTTATGACATATAAAACACTTGGCATGTAGACGATAATCTAATTTTAAAAATCACTTATTTTTGACCGGAGGGAGTATAAAATTGTAATTGGTTCTATAATCCTAAATTTTAGGTACATAAGTTAAATAAAGAAAGATTTAATAACTAAATTTTAATAAATTTCTAAGTCCTAAATATAGAAAAATAATTAAATAATTATTTTGTCTAGTATAATTTTTTTTTAAAGGATAAAAAAGGCGAACGATATTTCGTTAAGTCGCTTCGTGCTTTTAATATAGTACTAGTATTAAGGTATGCGCTTTGCGCGTGTGCCTATACTGATAAGTATAAAATTTAAAATAAATTACATAAATAATATTAACTTATGTGATTGAGTTATAAAATAAAATTTTAAAAAAGCACAAGCATTTGAAATATTTCCATGTAAAATATTTTCCATCGTATCAAACACACCCTTTATATAATAATTATATTATACAACATTTTATATATGTTCTTTATGACATATAAAACACTTGGCATGTAGACGATAATCTAATTTTAAAAATCACTTATTTTTGACCGGAGGGAGTATAAAATTGTAATTGGTTCTATAATCCTAAATTTTAGGTACATAAGTTAAATAAAGAAAGATTTAATAACTAAATTTTAATAAATTTCTAAGTCCTAAATATAGAAAAATAATTAAATAATTATTTTGTCTAGTATAATTTTTTTTTAAAGGATAAAAAAGGCGAACGATATTTCGTTAAGTCGCTTCGTGCTTTTAATATAGTACTAGTATTAAGGTATGCGCTTTGCGCGTGTGCCTATACTGATAAGTATAAAATTTAAAATAAATTACATAAATAATATTAACTTATGTGATTGAGTTATAAAATAAAATTTTAAAAAAGCACAAGCATTTGAAATATTTCCATGTAAAATATTTTCCATCGTATCAAACACACCCTTTATATAATAATTATATTATACAACATTTTATATATGTTCTTTATGACATATAAAACACTTGGCATNCTAACACATATTCCAACACTATTTATGCAAAGGACAATGTAGGAAAAAAATAATTAATTCATTCTTGAAATCTAGAAAAATCACTTATTTTGGACCACAAGAAAAAGGCCAAAAAATAACTTATTTTGGACCGGAGGGAGTGTAAAATTGTAATTGGTTCTATAATCCTAAATTTTAGGTACATAAGTTAAATAAGGAAAGATTTAATAACTAAATTT
>NW_017691402.1:0-2446 GCF_001879085.1 Nicotiana attenuata
AGTACAATCAATATCACAATAGGCTTGCAAAGAAAAATCAGGAGAGTTGTTGAGAAAAAACCCCAATATGAGGAGTGCCTTTCAAATAACTCGAAATGTGAAGAACAACATTCATATGAGGCACCCTAGGACATTTGAGAAACTGACTTAAGTGTTGAACAATAAAGCACAAGTTAGGTCTAGTGTGGGTAGAGAAAATTGAGTTTACCAACCAAACTTCTATAAGATTCATGACCCCATACTTCAAATTTAAGTTTCACACATAATTCAAGAAGGGAAACCATGGCAGAAACATAATCACAATCAAACTCATGAAGTAAGTCAGCAATAAACTATCTTTTGTGAAGAAGTAGCTCAGATTCTTTAAATAAAACTTCAATGCCTAGAAAATAGTTGAATAAACCCAAATCCTTAATTTTAAATTGATTGTCCAGAAACTCCATAAGGGCAGAAATTTCATGTAGATCATCACCTGTAAGAATAATATCATCTACATATACGGCTAGAAATACAGTAGAAGAATCTGATCTCTTAATGAAGATAGAATAATCATTTAGAGCATGTGATAACTTGGCATACCACTGTCGAGAGGCTTGCCTTAGAACATAAAGAGATTTTTGGAACTTGCAAACTAAAGGAGAAGCATGCTGGATAGGAGAAATAACAGTAAGACCTGGGCTCCTGGAGGCAACTTCATGTAAACATCCTCATCCAAGTCACTATGGAGGAATGCATTATTAACATATAATTGAAAAAAAGACCATCCCTTTTAACAACTAAGGCTACAAGACATATGATTGTGCACAGAACTTAGATTATACTGAAAGGATGGAACATATAATACTTGATGAAGGTTAAGGAAGGAGACAGAGTAATAGATTCAATGAAAGTAACCTTTGCCTTGTATCCATTGGATAAAGTTACTATGTAAGTAGTAGGCAATGGTGTGAGATTAAAAGAATATCTTTGTTAGAGGTCATGTTATCAGTGGCTCCATATCTGTAATCCATACACTTTTACTAGTTCCAAACAACAAACAAGCATGAGAGTCATTGTCAAAATAAATAAGCAAAGACAAAACACTACCAGCAAAATTATAGAGAGAGACACTATCATACTTCTCTTTCACCCCCATAATCAGAACCAGAGAAAAGGTTACTAACTAGATACGTTCCAAGAATGTCAGAAGAGTGTATGAAAAGAGGACACGATGGGTCAGGACTATACGAACTTCCAGCATAATTAGGGCGCACAGGTATAGGTGAATTCACCATAGTAAAATCGAGTATGAAAATTGTATGACAAGAGAAAGACTAAAAACAATCACTCAATATAGATAGAATTAAGAAATCAGCCTAAACATGCAGTGATAAAGCAAAAGGAAACGAACTAGGGTTACCAATACCCTTCCTTTTTACTTGAATAACCTTGAAACAAAAGAAACTGAGAGAATGTTGCCGAAATGAGAAGAAAACGTCAACATTGGAAAGCAAAAGAAAAATTTGTTGTCGGAAACTGAGGTACACCGTCTACAAAATAAATCGGCAAGGTCACAACTTTTTGATTCAACTAACAGGGGTAACACCACTGAACAACTCGCCCTCGGATCTACCAAAATTCTTGCTCTGATACCGTGAAAACATTACAAATCGAACATGATCGATGGAGATTTAGCTAGGGTTTCATTTGAGGGAGTAAGAGCACCGAGAGAGAGAGAAAACGAGATATTTTCCTTTCTCATTCAGCAACACAAAAAACTATACAAGAATGTTGTAGACCCTAATATATATCTGGGGTAAAAGTGTAAAAGAACATCTTTCTAATTCTATATGAATCCACCCTCTATGTAAAGAATAAATACAAATGTCAATGTAGTCTAATTATTATTAAAAAAAACGGGCTAACTATGGGCCAACTAGTATTAGATGCCTATCTACTGGACTGAAGCTTTGGGTCCAAATGTCCACAAGCGATTTTAACACTGTTAGTCTCTTTTCAACGACTATTATATAAATAACGTTACTGTTGCTTTATTATAAAAAGAGCACATTCATTTACAATTATAGCATTTTTAAAGATTTTTTATGTTGTATTTTAATTTTTTAAACGTAACCACAAGTTAAGGGATCATTGAAGCACATTAATTTATCACAACATTCTCTCTCATCATTAATCTACACTTGTCATTTTTTTTTTTGAATTTTTTCTTCGAATAGGTGCTCTTGGAAAAATCCCATTTTTTATTATTCTCTCATAAACTATCTGAATCAATCCACATTCCATTACCATAATAATATTACAAAGTATTTTGCTTGTGAATTTGTATACCAATATTATACCAAATACATTACATAAAAAATAAATGTAAAATATTAGCATACCATTATACCAAGAACAATTAAATAAATAGAATATATCACGTATTTCAAGACAAAATACATAATAC
>NW_017691402.1:4866-5592 GCF_001879085.1 Nicotiana attenuata
GAATTCTTCTCGTGCGTACTTGATTCAGCTTGAGATATACCTCTTGAAATTCCTTCCACTCGTCAGTATGCGCACATGAGCGCTTAGTAGTATATGCGCCTTGATGGCTTGTGCTTCCCCGATCGAGGGGAGAGGCGAGATGTAATCTCCGTGAGTTGATGTTGGGCCAGTCTGGAGGAAATGAGGCCGGACCTTTGCTTATGGCTTGAGCACCAAGGTGCTGATTTTGTGAGCTGGAGTTATGAACTTATATGTTCAGTATTGTCCCAAATTGTGTGAATGGCTGCTGGATAGCTACGTAATGAGTATGTTGGTACTGTGTAGTGTGTATGACAGTGGAAGGTATTCAAAAACATGAACTAAAGGTAAAGCTAATGGGTAATTGGCTTATGAAGGGAAACAATTTGTTATACTAGTTAGATAAGTCTGGGAGCTAAGATCGCTTCTGTAAATGTATTATGACGAAATCTATGTCGAGGAGCACACCGTGAAGGTCGAAAACATTAAGGAGAGAATATGTTCTTACTCGGTTGAATATCCCAATAATGGAAGATCGAAAGGTATCTTCTATGTGTTATGATTCGAATAGGTGCAACCCTTGCCCATGCATCAATTTTGATAATATAATACATGCAGTATTGAGATTTATGTTGATATACATTGTGATGCTTGTCAAGTTGTAGCCGTGTTGCTAGGATGGTTTTGGTGATTCTCTAGCAGTTGGAT
>NW_017691403.1:0-5592 GCF_001879085.1 Nicotiana attenuata
GCTTATTATATAGAGTTGGTTGCAATTTACCAGTTTTTTTTTTTTTTTATGTTTAAGCAATATTAATATTATTGTTCTTTCCTAACACGAAAATACTGATGAATATTGCAGCATGTTTAGTGCAATTATATGTGGATTGGGTTATTACACTACACTCTGGGGACAACTCAAAGACGACGAAACGGGTAAAAATATTAAGGGTAGTACGTCAACTACTTCTGATGAGAAAGTTCCTACTTCTAGCAAGAAAAAGAAGAGGAGGAAGAAGAAGAAGAAGATTCGCCAGTTTAAGATGGAAGAAATTAAGATTAAGATATTTAAATGCTACGAAAGTTGTATATATGTGTTGGAGGATGATTTTTTGAAGCCTTCCATCGCAAGTTGAACAATGAAATTGTTGTTCAGCTCTATTTTGTATAGTTAGGGGTTATGCCCTGCTTAGCTGCTGGGACCTGGGACTGGATCTGGACCGGCTGTGGATCTGGTACATCTTGTGGCTGACTGGAGGAAGCCTCCGGTGGGTCCGCCAACTGGATGATGGCATCAGTTGCACTAGGGATCTTCCTCCTCTTCTTTGAAGGCCTCTGTGTCTGCTCCGGNGCCCTAGAAAAAGAAAAATAAAAACAATAAATTAAGATAAAGAAATCCCTAAAATAAGGTTTGGACAAACAAACATTTGACAAGTATGAGAAGAGCAGTTGGGTCCAAAGATGACAAAAGGGCTCACCTATTATTTCAAAAACATGGTCAGTGGTCACTCCTATGATGACGTTTTACTATAATACTTAGTTTCGGGTCTTTTTCTTCCACCTTTAATTGCTTACGTGCAATCAATAAGAGTTATGGTAGAGTAATAAATATTTCTTTTGTTCTTAATTAGAGGTCTCGAGTTCGAGTCTAAAGTCTGAAGTTGTCTTGTTAAGGAACTCTTTATCCTTAAATATGAAATTTTACAACACAAATATGAATTTAATCGAGCTCCAAGACAAATTCCAAATACCGGGTGGCAAAACAAACCAAAAAAAAACAATTGCTTACGTACTATGGTTTAAACACAAACGAAACTGGAATTGCTGATGTCTTAAATTCTTCTAATTTCTCTATCACTTGCTATATCAACCACCCCCTTAAAATATCCCAACCAGCCAATCAGTTATGAGTATGTCAATCTTGGATGGTGTCATCTCTATTTTCTTAAAATAGATATATGGAGAAGGATGTAATCTTTATCTTTTTTGTATGTTATAAGTTTCGATTTTAGCAGAATAAGCACATAACCTCTCTGGCCCAAATTAACTGACGTTATTAGTTTCAATTTTCAGAAGAAAAAAATGAATTATAAAAATAAAATATATCGTTTTCCCAAATTGTTCATCCTTTTGTGCCTATTGGCAATTTAATGAATCCTCAGAGTAAAGTTAGATATGAAGTAAATTTGTTATTTACAATTGATTTTGATACTAAATAATACTATAAGGGGTCGTTTGGTTGGAATATAATTTATACCGGTATAAGTTATGCCGGTATAAGTTATATTGGGATAAGTTATGCTGCGATTGTTGTTCATTCATTGTTTAGTATGTTGTATTAAGAATAACAATTGCATAATTTCTAAGAAGAAGGTATAAGTTATACCGGTACTAATTACCCCACCTTCTATAAGGTATAACTTATAAGGTATTTGAGAACTCACTTAAGCTAAAAAATTGAATTCTTCATAATTTAACTTCTTTTTTTCCACCTTTACACTAATATTTGTTAAAACATAGTTCGACAATTTAAGGTGACATTATCCACAGAAAACTCACCCAAAGCCACAGAAAGCTATGCATGAAAAGAACAATTGAGGATTTGAACGCTGGTTAAAGTGTGCAGAAGGCACAGCTTTGATGTGATTTTAGTAAAAATGAAAGACTTTTTGGCACAGAAACTCTTCTTTAGCTATTGCAAAAAAATAAAAATAAAACACATTGGATAAATTAGGATAAATGGATTATAAAGATAAAAATTAGTCATAGATATTTGTGTAGTAAAATATTGAGGCAATCATCCATTGTTCGATCATGTCACTGAAGTTGTCTCAACTTGGGTGAAAAAGAAAAAGGCTCTGTAATTTGGAATGATATTAGAATTGTGAGGTGTAATAATGGAGTTGCGAAAAAATATCTAGTAGGGCCATGATTAATTTGAACCACAAAGACAAACCTTGTGGGGACTATATATTATATTTAAATAACTTAATGTTATATTACCTACGTGAAACAATCCACGTAGGACAAATAAGAAGAGTTTCTTGAATAGAGACTATACTATTAATAAAATATTAATTGTTGTGTCACCTCTTGGGTCACTCGAGTTGCTCGTTCCCTTTAAAAGTAGCTTAACCTTTGCATGAAAGGTTAACTTCTTCTGTTTGTATATTGAAAATTTATCATTGCCTTTTCTCCATAAATGAGAGACACACTAAACAAATTAGCCAAACGAGCTAGAAGCTTAGCTAATACAGAGATAGAAAGAGGAAGAGAAAATATGGGTGTAAAAGCTATTTTAGAAGATATTTTGCCATGCACAGCCATGGTTTTAATAGAAATTTGCACTATTTTCTTGACAATTATGGCGAGTACAACCATGTCAAGATTAGGGATGAGCTCTTTTGTTTTTGTGGTTTACACCAACGCTCTTAGCTCTATCATTCTTCTTCCTTATTCATTTCTCTACCATAGAAGAGACAAGTAAATTTTCAACACCATTATTAAGTATTATTTTTTCTTTTTGTTATTTTTATTGTATAGGATGTAATCTGTGTTGATTTTTCTTTCTTTACTTGTTGCAGGATACAAGCGCCATTGTTTACTTTTCCCCTACTTCTTCATGTATCCCTCCTTGGTTTTGTAGGGTTAGTTCTTCTTTCTAATTTCTCTTTTCTTGTTGAACAATATATTAAGAATTACAGAGAAGAGAGGCAGAGAAAATAGAAATCATCATTACAACCTAGTTAGATCGATCATAAGAACAAACTAATTAAGAATAGTGGCTGATGATCAAGAATTTAAACTTGAAAGATTCAACATTAAGCCTCTTACACCGAAAGTTTGTATATTTTGGAATTATAATTTTAAAATTTTAGTGGATTTCGTACGTGCTCACATATATACACACACAAAGTTTTAAAAGGACTGGGTTCAGTTTATAAACCTATTGCATCAGCTTCTGATTAATAACATCACTTATTTAGCGATTTGAATAACTCATTGAAATTTACAAGGACATCATTAACATCACTTGAAAAATTAACTGTGATAGAGAATTTGATTTATGGTTGTTTTTACAGGGTAACAATAGCTCAGAATCTTGCATTTGCGGGACTAAGTTACAGTTCACCAATAGTAGCATGTGGCATGGCCAACCAGATACCAGCCTTTACTTTTATTCTCGCCATATTCCTCAGGTTCTTTCTTCAACCTCTATTTTAATTATTATTTTATATGGCTTATATTGGATGGAATCTTGAAAACTAGATACTAAAGCTGTAGACAAAGAAAAAGATTTGCTCCCACCTTTGTTATTATTTTCTAGTGAGATCCTTTAATTTCTTGCAACTTGAAGATGAAAAGAAGTTAAAGATGATGTAGAAAGAGAGAGACGAACTTGTGGATGATGTTAGAAGTGGGACATCAAATTTGATTAATTAGATTTAAGAGACGTGTATATATATATATATATATATATATATATGGTGGGCACAAGCCAAAATATTTGGATCCAAATTGATGGGCCATATATACCACAAGAAGGGTACTATTATTTTGTATATAGAGAATAGCTATTAATTAATTGGATGTAATTGGTTGGTAGAGAGATGGACCTACTACCAACATGTCACTAGTTTTGCATGTAAAAATAAAAAACTGAAATGCCAAACAACTCCTTCCAATGAAAAGTTATGAACAGATTTCCTAAATAGTTTCGCCAAGAATAAAACAGAAAACAACTCCCAGTAATTTCAGTCTCATCTCGCGTTTGTCCGTTATTGCAACAAATAAACTGGAAAATGAATTTAACTTATATATACAGATAGTATCAGTATATTTTGACTCGTCGTAGTTGATAATCTGTCTTACGTTATAAATTATTAGTTCCATTTTCTATGAACAGCTACTTAAGCAACCAATCACCATGACTATTTGAATATCTTTTATGCATTTATTCTCTGATCTTTAAATTTATTATATATAAAGAAAAGATTTTAATTATATAATTCTTTTCGCAAGGGATCAGTAAAAAAGAACATAAGAGAGTTATGTAAATTAAATAAAATATTAGATCATTTTCTTCTATTCAAATCAGTAAAAATAACACAAGTAGTCTGTACCATTTCCTTAATATAGGCCAAGAAGTATTTTACATACTAGTACTAAATATATCTTTCTTTTAGGAAGTTATCATGCATTAATCATTTATGCTAATCAACATAACAATTGTAGGAAAATAAAAGTTGATTTGAAGAGCCAAGGAAGCCAAGCTAGAATAATTGGAAGCCTAATATCAATAATGGGGGCATTATCAATTACTTATTACAAAGGTCCTGTGGTGAAGCAATACTCCCCATTTTTCCTTCAGCTAGCCAGGCCACGCCTCCTTGCTGTATTCACTTCAACACATGAGAACTGGCTTCTTGGCTGCTTTTTATTTGCAGCTGCTTCATTTGCTCTTTGCATTTGGAATATTATTCAGGTTTAACTATCATTCTTTTTTATTATCTCTTTAGTTTTCTCATTTTGGATATATATATATATTTTCTACTCACAAGTCGAACATCGAAAAATATTTTTTCAGAAAAATCGGTCCATGAAAAATGACTTCCGTCTATATCACACACTCTTTGTATTGCTGTGTATTTACTTGTATTTCTTTTTCTCTAATTTTGATCAGGCTGGAACTATGAGAAAGCACCCACAGGTGATGAAAATAGTGTTTCTCTATACTTTATTTGGGACGATCCAATCTGCAATACTTGCTCTACTTATGGAAAAAGATTTGAGAGTATGGAGACTTGAGCTTAACATGGAACTTCTTGTTATTGTTTTAACTGTAAGCGCAACAAGTACACAATTTTTCCACATTTTTACGTACTTTCTAGTCAATTACAACTAAATTAACATGCAAGTTTTTTTCTTAATTAATAGGCTATTTTCGGCAGTTTAATACGTAGCAGTGTACAAATGTGGTGCATGCGTTTGAAAGGAGCTTCTTTTCCTCTATTCTTCAAGCCAGTGGGAGTGCCAACAGCTAGCACTTGTGGCTGTTTACTTTTTGCCGAAACCTTTCACTATGGAAGGCAAGTTTTATCGTCTTTTTTTCCCCTAAGATTTGAGTTATATATTGACGGTGTAAAAAATAATAAATTTCAGACTATTACTATAATTTAACTTGGTATATATAACATTTGAGTTACCATTTATTTAGATTATCAATATCGAATGCTTATTATATAGAGTTGGTTGCAATTACCATTTTTTTTTTTTTTTATGTTTAAGCAATATTAATATTATTGTTCTTTCCTAACACGAAAATAACTGATGAATATTGCAG
>NW_017691404.1:0-314 GCF_001879085.1 Nicotiana attenuata
CTTTAACCATATTCCTTTGTTCCAGGTGGGCACTTGATTACCAAAACTTTAACTATATTCCCTTGTTCTCCAAGTGGGCACCTGATTGCCAAAACTTGAACTGTATTCCGTTGTTCTCCAAGTGGGTTCCTGATTGCCAGAACTTGAACTGTATTCCTTTGAAACATGAACTGCTTTCCCTTGAAACTCGAACTATTTTCCCTTGTTCTCCAGGTGGGTGCCTGATCGCCAAAACTTGAACTGTATTCCCTTGTGCTCCAGGTGGGCGCCTGATGGCCAAAACTTGAACTGTATTCCCTTGTTCTCCAGGTGGG
>NW_017691404.1:5273-5592 GCF_001879085.1 Nicotiana attenuata
CTTCCGATCTGGGCACCTGATTGCCAAAACTTGAACTGTATTCCCTTGTTCTCTAGGTGGGTGCCTGATTGCCAAAACATGAACTGTATTCCTTTGAAACATGATTTGCTTTCCCTTGAAACTCGAACTGTTTTCCCTTGTTCTCCGGGTGGGTGCCTGATCACCAAAACTTGAACTGTATTCCCTTGTTCTCTAGGTGGGCGCATGATTGCAAGAACTTTAACTATATTCCCTTGTTCTCCAGGTGGGTGCCTGATTGCCAAAACTCGAACTGTATTCCCTTATTTCCAGGTGGTCACCTGATTGCCTAAACTTTAAC
>NW_017691405.1:0-385 GCF_001879085.1 Nicotiana attenuata
ATAGTGCCTCCATTCCCAAGTCGCCTTTTGCCAACATTAGAGCTCCAATCCCTTAGCTGAGATTTTAGGCATAGGGCATCCATTCCCTAGTTGCCTTTTTGCCAACATTAGGGCTCCAATCCATATGTTGAGATTTTTAGACATAGGGCCTCCATTCCCTAGTCGCCTTTTTTGCCAACATTAGGGCTCCAATCCCTAAGTTGAGATTTTTTAGATATAGGGCCTCCATTCCCTAGTCGCCTTTTGCCAACATTAGGGCTCCAATCCGTTAGTTGAGATTTTAGACATAGGGCCTCCATTCCCTAGTTGCCTTTTTGCCAACATTAGGGCTCCAATCCCTGAGTTGAGATTTTGTAGACGTAGGGCCTCCATTCCCTAGTCGCCT
>NW_017691405.1:4992-5592 GCF_001879085.1 Nicotiana attenuata
CCTAAGTTGAGATTTTTAGACATAGGGCCTCCATTCCCTAGTTGCCTTTTTGCCAACATTAGGGCTCCAATCCCTAAGTTTAGATTTTTAGGCATTGGGCCTCCATTCCCTAGTCGCCTTTTTTGCCAACATTAGGGCTCCAATACCTGAGTTGAGATATTTTAGACATAGGGCCTCCATTCCCCAGCCGTCTTTTGCCAACATTAGAGCTACAATCCCTAAGTTGAGATCTTAGACATAGGGCCTCCATTCCCTAGTCGCCTTTTTGCCAACATTAGGGCTCCAATCCCTGAGTTGAGATTTTTTAGACGTAGGGCTTCCATTCCCTAGTCGCCTTTTCCCAACATTAGGGCTTCAACCCTATGTTGAAATTTTTAGACATAGGGCCACCATTCCCTTGTCGCTTTTTTGCCAACATTAGGGCTCCAATCCCAAAGTCGAGATGTTTAGACATAGGGCCTCCATATCCTAGTCGCCTTTTTTGCCAACATTAGGGCTCCAATCCCTGAGTTGAGATTTTTTAGACATAGTGCCTCCATTCCCAAGTCGCCTTTTGCCAACATTAGAGCTCCAGTCCCTTAGCTGAGATTTTAGGCATAG
>NW_017691406.1:0-784 GCF_001879085.1 Nicotiana attenuata
TGGAGATAAGTGGCCATTTTGATAGAAGGGTTTAAAATATCATCAATTAGGTAAATAGGGAGAATTGGGTTGAAATATTTTTTAAATTTTTCTAGCATAGATTCAACAACAAAAGTATATCCTTCTTTCTTCTTCAAATTATGGAGTAAAAGAGAAATTTCAGCAATATGAACTAAACCATCTGCAATAGTAGGATAATAAGCTCCAGAAAACTACAAGTGTAGCCACATAAAAGTTTTTAGTTAAAATTTTTAACTACAATATGTTCAATGACATCCCAACGTTCTAGATGTTAACAAACGGTTAGGATCGATACAATGAGAATCAACAACTTCAGTTATAGGCATTTATATTTATAACAACATCTTAAGAATAAATAAGTGTAATTCCACCTAGTAACTATTTCCTTAGGCATGCGTCTTGGTTTTAGTCCATATTGTACATATTTTTCCTTAAATGCATTTAATCTAGCACTTCTATTATTTCCTTGAATAACACCAACATCTCTTCTAACTAAAGTGATATCATCTCTAAATAATTCAAGGCCACTCTTCACAATTAAATTATAAATATGACATGCACATCTAACATGAAATATTTCAGGAAGTGGTGGGTGTAGATGCAATTTAATATTGTAATAGCATCATTGTTGATAGAAGCATTATCAAATGACATACACAAAATTTTTTCTGCAAGATTATAAAATATAGCAACTTCATGGATAGTATTACTTATAAATGCACCAGTATGACTTTGATCTTCATCATATTTAAAAGCAATAATA
>NW_017691406.1:3536-5592 GCF_001879085.1 Nicotiana attenuata
AGTCCAAGAACAACTCTAACTCCTAATCCATATTCTTGATCCGGATGTAATTCTCTTTTCATAAGGAGACTTCAACCCTTATCCTATATGCAATCTTTTCGATCAGTTCAGAAGATATTCATCAAGATATTGCTTCTTGATCTCAAAGACTTATCTTCTTCACGTGCATCTCATGTGTATGGGCCATAACAACCGTGTCTCCTTAGATGAACCTGGTCCTTCACTGAGTTCGTTTTGCCATTCTTCAAAACTTCAACTAATCTTGGGCCAACACCCGTTTTCTTTTAGATTTGAGAACAATTGTATTTTTCTTTCAGCCAGTATTTGTAGTGACTCTTAGTAGTTCCTGGATTGTGACACCAGATTTTTGGTAGTCGGTTATTAGTTCTTGAGTTATTATAAATTCCGCACTTTTTTTACCCTGCTTGTCTTAAATTGTTATTATTTGCTGAATTGGTTAGTGGTTAGTGTATTAAATCTTTATCTGTTGGCTTGCCTAGCATTCTGAAAAGTTAGGCGCCATCACGATCCTGACGGTGGAAAATCCGGGTCGTGACAAATTTTGGAGTTGGTCTCAGAGGCTTCTATTAGCGTGTTTGGATTGATCAGTGCAGCAGAGACTTGAGGTACATATATGGGTGTTTAACGGGCAGGTTGGGACGGGCTGTACACAAATAAAACCATCCCGTCTGTTTAACATTCCGGGATTTTTAGCGGGCTGTTAGCGGGTTGTGTTTTTTCGGGTGTTCTGGGCCCGTCCGGGTTCAGGCATAACGGGTCGGGACCGGGCCGGGCTAATTATTTTTTTTCAAAGTAAATTTTATTTTTCTTATTCAATGTTAGTGATACTTATGTGTTTGCAAACTTTTAAGGCTTAGAATTAAACTTTGAAGTTTATACTTTAAAGTTTTAACTATGAAATTTGAATTTTAAAATTTTAAAATTTAAATTTGAAAGTAAGTGGCTATAAAAAATTATTTAATAAGACCAATAGGCAATATGTAAGGATCAAGCTCTGAAGGCTTTCGTTTTATATTTTTATTGAATAATATATAATATTTCAAATTAATTTGCAAGTTCTTTTTTGATTTTTTTATTTTTGAACTTGCAAATTAAAAGTTTACAACAAGTATAGAAAAATAAGAAATAGTACATCACATGCTTTGCATCATTTTTGTAAGTTCATCCATGTCAACATGAGGTTGTTGGTTTCCGGCATTGCTTGAATCGGAACCATAAACCATTATATCTCTAATTTCTTGGTCCTCCGCTTCATCTACCTTGTCAGACCCTTGATTTCGCCATTCTGATTTTATCCAATCTCTGCACACTAGAATTTCCAAAGCGTTGCTGCCCAATGAATGACGAGTATCTCCTAGTTGCTGCCTTGCTTGGCTAAATGCGCTCTCTGATGCGACTGTTGAAATCGACACACTTAGCACGTCTCGAGCCATGGCCGAAAGAACAGGAAATTGATTTGAGTTGCTCCTCCACCAACCCAGCGGTAGAAATTCCTTTGTGCGGGGATCTGGTGACTTTTGCAAGTAGAATTGGAGTTCAACAATATTCCTGCTACTAGTTTGTTGATGCTCTCCTAGTGTAGACCAAATCAAATAATCTTCAATACCATCATTATTATACAAAGCACCGGTCCTAGATGTTGAAACTGAACTTGAAGAAATATTTGCATCTACAGCAGAAGAAGCATCAACAGTGTTAGCATAATAGTTATATAAAGTTTGTAAATATTTGTGCAGATCAAAAATACAAGTTTCAATATCAGGAGTTTCAGTTGGTCCAATATCCATATAAGCATATAAAGTAGTGATTGATTGGAGATAAGTGGCCATTTTGATAGAAGGGTTTAAAATATCATCAATTAGGTAAATAGGGTAGAATTGGGTTGAAAATATTTTTTAAAATTTTCTAGCATAGATTCAACTAACAAAAGTATATCCTTACTTCTTCTTCAAAATTATGGTAGTAAAAGAGAAAATTTTCAGTCAATATGAACTAAACCATACTGCAAATAGTAGGATAAATAAAGCTCAAGAAA
>NW_017691407.1:0-1132 GCF_001879085.1 Nicotiana attenuata
AACCCTATATTCTAGGATGAAATCTAGTAAAAAGAAGTAAAAGAGTGAAGGAAATAAGTTAAGAATCACTTACTTATGATTTGGGGAAGAAGAAGTGTTTGGAAAATCGCCTCTTATGTTTTAGGGTTTGAAAAATTGAAGAATGAGTGAAAAATCCGCTTATATAACACCCTCTGATCCTCACTACCCGCGAACTCCCAAGCGCGGCCGCGAAATCTCCATCGCGGTCCGCGAAGTTCCCACCGCGGTCCGCGATTTCCCACCGCGGCCGCACTCCCAAGATCCGAGACCTGCAACTATGCAACTATCCCACACCAGATTTTTCTAAGTGTAGACATCCCATAGCCTATTCAAAACTCACCAAGAGCCCTCGGGGCTCTAAACCAAACACGCACACAAGTCTTAACACATCATATGATCTTGCGCGGGCGATCAAATCGCCAAAATAACACCTAGAACTACGAATTTAGCACCAAATTGCATGAAATTTTCAAGAAAGTTTTAAAACTTCTATTTTCTCAACCAAAGGTTCGAATCACGTCAAATCAGTCCCGTTTCTCACCAAATTTCACAGATAAAATATAAATATCATAACGGACCTGTACCGGGCTCCGGAACCAATATACGGGCCCGATACCAACAAGATCAAATTCTTTAAATTATTACATTTCCATCCTTTTAAATTTTTCTTCAAAAATTCATTTCTCGGGCTACGGACCTCGAAATTCGATTCCGGGCATACGCCCAAGTCCCATATTTTTCTACGGAACCACCGGAACCGTCAAAATACGGGTCTGGGTCCGTTTACCCAAAAGGTTGACCTAAGTCAACTAAAATCAACTTTTTAAGCCAACAATTGTTATTTTTCTCAATTTCCACATAAAGGCTTTCCGAAAACGCGCCCGGTGTTGATACCCAATTTCTCTCTCTCTCTCTCTCTCTCTCTCTCTCTCTCTCTCATCCCAATTTATAACATAAACACTGCAATGAGGGTTCTTAGCCATGGGTGGAATTTAGCTTTGTAAAATTAAATACCCAATAGATTCACAAAGTAGCAGAATCGTGGGGTCTCAAAATCAGTTAGAAATCAATAGTTGAGATTTTGCAAAGTGTATTTGCAGAGACAAAAAGG
>NW_017691407.1:4551-5592 GCF_001879085.1 Nicotiana attenuata
AGGGGTGCCTAACACCTTCCCCTCGAGGTTATTTCGAGCCCTTACCCTAATCTCTGGTAATGCAGACCAATCCAAGAGTTAATCACTCTAGGTGCCCTAACGCACCGTAATCCGTTAGGTGGCGACTCTTCAAATACCCAATTCCCAAAAGGAAATGAGTTACAACACCCCATGGAATCGGACCTCTCTCCGCGAGGAGGGAAAAAAGGGAGCGCGACAACGACATCACCCTTCGTGCTTTTACACTCTCCCTCACCAAGACAATGAACAATAACAATAGGGAGATAGAAATATCAAGAACCAATCTTACCTCAACATTTAATTCCACAACACCAGCCTCAACTCTGAGTTAATACTCAATCAGCACCAAATTTCTAAAGCATGATAAGAGTTGCTCAACACATGGAATAACAAGACTAAACATGAAATATATGATCAAAGAGTACAACAGTTACAAGAATAAGACTAACTCGCATGTTATGACTCGACGACAATGCATAGGTACTCGTCACCTTACCTATACGTTGTACTCAATATCAAAACACGTAGTAAATAAGCAAGTAATACCTAATCCCTCAAGCCAGGGTTAGACCCAACACTTACCTCGCCTCCGCGGGCCACTCAAAGCTCAATCATAGTCTTTCCCGTCACAAATAGAATCTAGCAAATTACCAACCAAACGATTCAATTTAAGCCTTAGGAACTACACACGATAGCAAGGAATTTAATTTACGTCATTTTTTGAAGAAGTCACGAAAAGTCAACACCCGAGCTCGCTTAGTCCAAACCCAAAACTCGGACGAAAACCCGATTACCCATTTACCCCCGAGCCCGGATATACAATTGGTTTTGGAATCCGACCTCAATTTGAGGTCTAAATCCCCAAATTTCAAAATTCCTAGGTTCTACCCAAAAATTCTCAATTCCACCATGAAAACCCTATATTCTAGGATGAAATCTAGTAAAAAGAAGTAAAAGAGTGAAGGAAATAAGTTAAGAATCACTTACTTATGATTTGGGGAAGAAGAAGTGTTGGAAAAT
>NW_017691408.1:0-686 GCF_001879085.1 Nicotiana attenuata
CTATCATGCCTGGCACAGCATAGAAACCAGCCTGGCCACCGCCTGATCCGACCTCCACCTCGTGGGACCGACCCCGTGGCTCGCCTGACTCTCCCACCCTAGCTGGCGTGGGCGGGTGGTGAAGTAACTGTATCAGAAGTCGAGGGCTGACCCCTCTACTGATGCTGACTGCCACGAAGTCGAGGGCACTGCCTCGTTAAGTGACCAAACTCCCCGCACTTATAACAACTACCCGATGCTGGAGATGGGGACAGAAGGGAACCCCTCGCAAATGCACTCAGCGCAGAAGAACCCTGAGCTGATGGGGCATGAGGAGAACTCTGAGCTGGGAGGGTGCTGAGTGAAGACTGACCCTATTGGGACCCATGATTACCACGGCCTGAGGATCCCCCACGATACTCTGGACGGGCCGACTAAGCAGGCCTGAAAGAACGACCTCTACCATGCTGGAACTGGCCCCTCGAGGGAGCATCACTGTAACTGCCCGATCCACGAGGCCTCTTGGCCTCCCTCTCCTCTCGCTTTCTACGGCGAACTGACTCGATCTCACGAGCGATATCCACCACCTCCTCAAACGTAGCACCCAATACTCTCTCTCTAGTCATCAAAATACGGAGATGGTAGTTAAGGCCATCCACAAATCTACTGATCCTCTCATCATCTGACAGAACCATCCAAATAGCATG
>NW_017691408.1:4837-5591 GCF_001879085.1 Nicotiana attenuata
GTCAATACCAAAATCAATATTCCTGTCCGGTGGCATGCCCGGCAGGTCTGCAGGAAATACATCGGGAAAATCCCTCACAACTAGAACAGAATCAATGGTAGGAGTCTCAGCTCCAACATCCCTCACAAACGCCAAATAGGAAAGACAACCCTTCCCAACCATACGCTGGGCCTTCAAGAAGGAAAGAACTCTGCTAGGGACATAATCAGTCACACCACGCCACTCGATCCACGGTACACCCGGCATAGCCAAAGTGACTGTCTTAGCATGACAGTCTAGAATAGCATGACACAGAGATAACCAATCACTCGGATCTCCAGACCCCCAATAATCAGAACACATGACTGGTACACACGGTCCACAACAACAATATCGCCCACCGGGGTAGACACATGAACATGTAAAGAAAGAGACTCCCGGGGAATATGCAAATAACAAGCAAAATATGAAGACACATAAGAATAGCTGGAACCGGGATCAAATAATACTGAGGCGTCTTTGTGGCAGACTGAAACAATACCTGTAATGGCAGCGTCTAAAGCAATGGCATCTATCATGCCTGGCACAGCATAGAAACCAGCCTGGCCACCGCCTGATCGACCTCCACCTCTGGGACGACCCCTGGCTGCCTGATCTCCACCCCTAGCTGGCTGGGCGGGTGGTGAAGTAACTGTATCAGAAGTCGAGGGCTGACCCCTCTACTGATGCTGACTGCCACGAAGTCGAGGGCACTGCCTCGTTAAGTGACCAAACT
>NW_017691409.1:0-641 GCF_001879085.1 Nicotiana attenuata
ACCTGTCTCAATGAGGGGTGGCCGATTGGAAGCCTGCTTGCTTGATTCAGCTAGATGTTCAGGGGTATAGACTCTACCAGTTCTTGTCATACCCTATGCTGCGACAGTTTCTTCAATCCTGACCTTGCCCTTCCTTCTCGCCTCGGTTGTATAATCCCAGGGTATAACATTTGTATAGAAGGGTGGCGTGGTTGACATCGCCACTTCGAATGGAACATGCGCCTTGGGTGGAAAGACTGCAACCTCGAATGGTGCGGGTGCATTTGCCGGAGACACGAATTCAACCTCAATTGGTACCGGTGTTTTTGCGGGTGGCGCTGCTTCAAACTCAAGAGGTATAGACATATTCACCTCAGCGCCTTCAGATGGTTGGATCTGGACTATGATCGGTTTGAGAGTAATTGCCGGTTTCTTTGGGTCATCACTTTCTGCGATCAACCCGATTGATCCCTCGGGATCCCAGTCATCTTCTACTTCAATCTTGTATCCCCAAAATCCTCCTCTTAAGATCTTAAATTCTGCAGAAAAAAATCCAAAAAAAAAACTAATAACAGAAAACACAAAAACTCAAAAATACTATTCCAATTGAAATTCCCTTAGATTAATTTAAATTTCAGTTGTTAAGTTCAAAGTTCTAGCTT
>NW_017691409.1:5195-5591 GCF_001879085.1 Nicotiana attenuata
AGCAGTTTTTTTTTTTTTTTTGGATTCATTTGGCACAATTCTCTTGACTCTTTGAGTCATTCACTTTTTTCTAAGGGGTTAGAGAGACACATTGTCACTCTTTCTTTTGCGTTTCAAACCATTTCTCCTTTTTCAACTTTCCACGCCTTTCTTTCTTTGCTTTTCTTGAATCCCTTTGAGATCATTTTCACATTGGGCTTTCTTTTTGTCTTTTTCTTCTCTTTTCTTTTTCATTGCCTTCATTTTCTTTGCTTTTGTACCTTTTACCACTTTGTTCCCTTTCTCATCTCTCCCCCCAAACTTAGACTTTTGCCATTGCTCAAGGAAAGATCGGGGTGCCAAGAGAGGGTATAATTTAGAACGGGTATAGGCTTGTAGCATTGGTTCTTAGAAAGA
>NW_017691410.1:0-284 GCF_001879085.1 Nicotiana attenuata
CAGTTCGACCCTGCTCGAACTGGGACTCAGGCTAAGTGCCTTCACTATCAAAGTTTGATAGTTCGACCTCGCTCGAACTAGGACTCAGGCTAAGTGCCTTCGCCATCAAAATTTGACGGTTCGACCCCGCTCGAACTAGGACTCAGGATAAGGTTCTTCGCCATCAAAGTTTGACAGTTCGACCTCGCTCGAACTGGGACACAGGCTAAGTACCTTCGACATCAAAATTTGACAATTCGACCCCGCTCGAACTGGGACTCAAGCTAAGTGCCTTCGCCATCAAA
>NW_017691410.1:5285-5591 GCF_001879085.1 Nicotiana attenuata
CCATCAAAATTTGACTGTTCGACCTCGCTCGAACTGGGACTCAGGCTAAGTGCCTTCGCCATAAAAATTTGACAGTTCGACCCCGTTCGAACTGGGACTCAGGCTAAGTGCCTTCGCCATCAAATTTTGACAGTTCCACCTCGCTCGATTTGGGACTCAGGCTAAGTGCCTTCGCCATAAAAGTTCGACAGTTCGACCTCGCTCGAACTGGGACTCAGGCTAAGTGCCTTCGACATCAAAATTTTAGAATTCGACCCCACTCGAACTGGGACTCAGGCTAAGTGCCTTCGCCATCATAGTTTGACA
>NW_017691411.1:0-297 GCF_001879085.1 Nicotiana attenuata
TCGTCATCAGAAAATGTCACCCTATTTACCTCAAAAAATCTTATTCGCAATCTTCTCAAGATGATTCACAGTAATTTTATCTAGCACATGAGCTTCGTTTAGAATCTTCATCAAGGCCCGGCGGTGTTCATCTGAATGGATCAATAAGGACAATAATGAAATCTGTGCCGGGGTTTTCCTTAATTGCTCGACAATCGAATAGTCCTGAACCTTTATCTTTTTCAGGAACTCTTCAGCTTCTTCTTCAGTAACGGACTTTCTTTACCGGTAGCCGAATTGTCTCTAGCTGCTTTAACC
>NW_017691411.1:4831-5591 GCF_001879085.1 Nicotiana attenuata
GGGCGATGACACAGATGCTCGATCATCCACATTTGTAATAACAAGTTGCACCCCTCGAAGCAAGTTTCCCCGGCTTTGCAAGTTGTAAGAGCACGAAAGATGTCGGCCAATATCATAGGTGCAAGTGTACTTTTGGCCTGGGTAATTAACGTGCTGACGACTCCGGCTATTTTTATATCGATGTTCCCATCCTTCCTCGGAAATACTAAAAGCCCCAAGAAAGCCACCATAAAAGCGAAACATCGATGCTCCTCCCACTTCTGGCGGTTTCCTTTGCTACATATCTTACTTTCTGGGTTGTTGAACCCCCAATATGACCATAGCGATGATATATGAAGCTTAGGGTACAAAAACCATTTGCCAAGTCTGTGTTATGGACGGCCCTGACTATCTTCAAGGAGTCTAGAAATTTGTGTACAGCTACAACTCGGGGTGCAACCAAGTATTTGTTCCTCAACGGAACCTCATCCTTTCCAATGTAGCCCGCTATTTCCTCCAATGTCGGGGTAAGCTCGAAATCCAAAAAATGGAACACATTATGTGCTGGGTCCCAACATGTGACCAGTGCTCTAATAATATCTCCCCGAGGCACAATATCAAGCAGACCGGTGAGCCCTTTCAAATGTTTCTTGACCGCATCTTGCCCTTCTTTGCCCAAATCGTTCCACCACAGACGCAACTCCAAAGGGATTTTATGCATGACTGAAAAGGGTTCATTTTGAGTCGTGCTCATCCTGCACATTTATGAAGGTGATTTAAT
>NW_017691412.1:0-5590 GCF_001879085.1 Nicotiana attenuata
GTACATTCTCGCTCTTCTGAGAAATGCATCTGCATTGCACACCGCAGCCTGTTAGACCAGTTATATAGATGTAACTCATCGAATAATGGTCAGGGACCTATATGATAGTTAAACCGTGCACCTTTCAATTGACTGCAAACTAGTTTGAATAAAAATTCTTAAATGGATTTCCTGACAAAGGAAAAGATCTCATTGCAGTATCAGTACCATCAATAAACAGATTCTCAACCTGCACATTCACTTTGCAAAGAAACTATTCTATGATCCTCTTGTTTTATGGAAGTATGTACTAACTAAAAAACCTACCAAATCTACCTAATGTACACAAGNAGAGAGGTCCTAAGGAGATGTATGGAGGCTGGGGGGTTTCCCGTAGCATACATTAGGGTGATTAAGGACATGTACGAGGGAGTGAAGACTCGGGTGTAGATCGCGGGATTAGACCTAGATCATTTTCCAGTAGAGACGGGGTTACATTAGAGATCGAGTCTTAGCCCGTTTTTGTTTGACCTAGCGTTGGATGTGCTGACGCGACATATACAAGGGGAGTTCCCATGGTGTATGCTATTTGCTGATGACATAGTTCTGATTAACAAGACGCGAGGCAAAGTTAACGTTAGGTTTGAAGTTTGGAGACAGATGCTGGAGTCTAAAGGTTTTAAGTTGAGTAGGTCGAAAATGGAGTAAGTGCAAATTCAGCGATGGGATGCATGAAACAGAAGTGAAGATTTATACTCAAGTTATCCCCAAAAGAGATAGTTTCAAGTATCTTAGGTTTATTATCCAAGGCAAAGGGAGATTGGCAAGGATGTTACTTATCGTATTAGAGCGGGGTGGATGAAATGGAGGCTCGCTTCGAGGGTTTTGTGTGATAATAATGTGCCACCTAGACTTAAGGGCAAGTTCTATAGAGTGGTGGTTAGACCAACTATGTTATAAAGGGCTAAGTGTTGCCCGTCAAGAAGTCCCATGTCCAGAAGATGAAAGTAGCTGAAATGAGGATGTTGATATGGATGTATGGACATACCAAGAAAGACAAGATTATAAATGAAGTTATTAGGGACAAGGTGGGAATGGCCTCTGTGGAGGAAAAGTTGTGGGAATCGAGGCTGAGATGGTTCGGGCATGTGAAGAGGAAAGACATAGATGCTCCGGTCAGGAGGTAGGAGAGTTTGAGTATGGCGGGTCCGAGGAAGGGTAAGGGTAGGCCAAAAAGTATTGGGGAGAGGTAATTAGGCAGGACATATCATTGCTTCGGCTTACCAAGGATATGACCCACGATAGGTAGGTGTGGAGGTCGAGGAATAAGGTTGAAGGTTGACAGGTAGCAGTGTGTTTCTCCTCGGCTTACCGGTAGTACTAAGAATATTCTTGTATTTTCTTATTCATGGTTCTTTATTACATTGTTGTTACTATTGTTTGTTGCTTGGTTGCTTTATTTTCACTGTTCCTTGAGCCGGGGGTCTATCGGAAACACCCTCTCTATCTTTATAAGATAGGGCTAAGGTTTACGTACACACAAACCTCCTCAGACCCTACTTATAGGATTATACTAGGTTTGTTGTTTTTGTAAAAGAATTATTCTTCGACTATAATTTTTGCATATGCCTTTTAAAAATTTTAAATTATTAATTTTTGTGGCTTGGAGAAATTTTACGTAGTTTTTAAATATGTAAATTTTAATTTGAAAAGTTAAAAATATTTATATATACTATCAAAATTAAGAAGTTCGAACCTCAAAAAATAAAAAGTATCTCATAAATTAAAATAGAATAAATATTATAAATACTTAAGACAATAAGTTTAAAAAATATTGTCACAGAAGATAGTACTAGAATAAGAAACCGTACGATTCTGCTTTCAGGTAAAATATTCCGCGCTACATCTGTGACTTCGGGAAAATGGTGAAGTTGTAGTTCTCATCAGATTCAAGCATGGAGTCAGTTGGGTGTAGTTGAAAACTGGAAGTAACACCTCAAACAACAATGACGGCAACCGTAAATCTATCTCTATCTCCTCTTCTCTCCACTCCCCAACAACCTCAATCAAATCGAAGTACAACAACCGACCTAATCAAATCATGCAAAAACCTTAACGAAATCAAACAGCTGCATGCCCGTTTCACTAAACAAGGGTTCAATCAAGACCCTGGTTTTCTTGGTAAACTCATTGCTAAATGCTCCGAAATAGGCTCATACGATAGCTTAAAATATGCACAAACAGCTTTTGACAATTTCTGTTATAGTGAAGAAGGTTTAAATAATACTTACAAGTTTAATTCTTTAATAAAAGGGTATTCTTTAGCTGGTTTGTTTTCTGATGCTGTGTTGATTTATGCAAGAATGGTTCTTGAAAATGTGGAGCCTGATGGTTACACTTTTCCTTTGGTTTTGAGTGCTTGTGCCAAGGATGGAAGGTTTTTTGAGGGAAGCGAAATTCAGGGTTTGGCTTTAAAATGGGGCTTTGGTGATGATGTGTATGTGTTGAATTCTCTGATACATTTGTATAGTGAATGTGGGGAGGTTGATAAAGCGAGGAAAGTGTTCGATAAAATGCCTGACAGAAATTTGGTGTCTTGGACTTGTTTGATTTGCGGGTACGCGAGGAGGGAGAAGGCTGAAGAGGCGGTTCGTTTGTTTTTTGAGATGGTAGAGGAGGAGGGTATTATGCCGAATTCTGTGACGATGGTTTGTGTGATTTCGGCTTGTGGGAAGTTGGGGGGTTTGGGATTGGCGGAAAGGGTGTGTGGTTATATTGGAAAGGCTGGATTAAAGGTCAATACTGTTATGGTAAATGCTCTTGTAGATATGTATATGAAATGTGGATCCGTGGTTAAGGCGAAAAGGCTTTTTGAGGAATGTGTTGATCGTAATTTGGTACTTTATAATACGATTTTATCAAACTATGTACGCCATGGGATGGTAACCGAAGCACTTGATGTCTTGGGTGAAATGCTTTCTTGTGGAGGACCTCGTCCGGATAGAGTAACTTTGTTGTCTGCTATATCAGCCTCGACAGAGATGGCTGATGTTTTCTTAGGAAAGCAGTGTCACGCTTATATTTTGAGGAATGGGTTAGAGAATTGGGATTCTATTGGTAATGCCATCATCGATATGTACATGAAGTGTGGGTGTCAAGAATGGGCTTGCAGAGTTTTTCACCGGATGTCAAACAAGACAGTGGTATCATGGAATTCACTAATTGCAGGCTTTCTGAGAAATGGTGATGTGGAGGCAGCTTGCAGAACCTTTAATGAGATGCCGGAGAATGATATTGTGTCATGGAACACCATCATTGGTGGTTTGGTACAACAGAGCATGTTTGAAGATGCAATTCATTTATTTCGTGTGATGCAGAATGAGGGGATTAAAGCAGATAGGGTGACAATGGTCAGTGTTGCATCTGCGTGTGGATACTTAGGTGCTAATGATATTGCTAAGTGGATATATAATTACATTGAGAAATACGAAATTCATCTAGATATGCAGCTAAGTACTGCGCTTATTGACATGTTTGCTAGGTGTGGCGATCCTCCAAGTGCAATGAAACTGTTCAATAAAATGAAGGAGAGGGATGTCTCTGCCTGGACTGCAGCGATAGGGGCTATGGCTATGGAAGGAAATGGTAAGCGGGCAGTCGAACTATTCTATGAGATGCTCCGGGAAGGGGTAGAACCTGACAAAGTTGTGTTTGTGGCTGTACTAACAGCATGTAGCCATGGGGGTTTAGTAGGAGAGGGAATGGAAATCTTCAGGACTATGAAAGAGATCCGTGGAATCTCACCACAGATAGTGCATTATGGGTGCATTGTTGATATGCTTGGTCGCGCTGGTTTATTGAAAGAAGCTATTGATATTATAAAAAATATGCCAATGAAGCCAAATGATGCAGTTTGGGGAGCTTTTCTAGCTGCTTGTAAAATGCATAAAAACGACGGGATGGCAACTTATGCAGCTGACATGATCTCTGAATCATCCCCAGATAAAGCTGGAATCCATGTGCTTCTATCAAATATTTATGCTTCGGGAGGGAAGTGGACTGATGTTGCCAAGGTAAGGATGTCTATGAAGGAAAGAGGGATAAAGAAGAACCCCGGATCAAGCTCAATTGAGGTGAATGGAACCGTTCACGAGTTTACTTCAGGTGATGAATCTCACCCAGAGCAGACCAGTATTTGTCTAATGCTAGAAGAAATGAAGTGCAGGGTTAGAGAGGCAGGTCATGTCCCTGATCTAACAAATGTTATGATAGATGTTGATGAGCAAGAGAAAGAATTCTTGCTTTATCGACATAGTGAGAAAATAGCCATGGCATTTGGACTTATCTCTACATCTCAGGGACATCCCATTCGGATTGTGAAAAACCTTCGAATGTGCTCTGATTGCCACTCATTTGCAAAACTGGTGTCAAAAGTATATGAACGGCATATTATTGTCAGAGATAACAACCGTTTCCATTTTTTCCAGAGAGGGTTGTGCTCTTGTGGTGATTATTGGTAGCTGCATTGTTGTATATGATTGTATGATAGTACATAGTATTGGTACTTTCTCAAATTTAATTGTGTAACTTCATCAAATGCTGTGATTATAAATTCCATTTATCTGGTCTAATAAATACTTAATTATAAAGCAAATTTAGCTTTGATCCGTTGGCAAAACCTGCGGTCCAATAACCAAGAGGTTCTCTCCCAAAGAAAAAAGGGAATTCTTTGTACTTCTCCAAGAATGTAGATAAGTTATTCCACATATTTACATGCTGTGTTCCATAACAGGGTGAACTCGCACCTTCTCTCAAAAAGCCAGAGAGAGAGAGAGAGAGAGAGAGAGAGAGAGAGAGAGAGAGAGAGAACGATACTTTGTTATAACAGCTTAAGACATCTCTGATCTCTTTATCTGGTATTTCTCAGGTCCATTATCGCGGTAGGTGAAGAAACATTTGCAAATTTGATGCATATTTTCATCTCTCAAAAACTTTATCATAACAGCTACTGTGGATGAAAAGTACTACATCAATATGAAAACATGAGATAAACTCAAAAGCAGCCATCTGATAAACACTTTATAAAATATAAAATTTGTCTTATATGTTACCATTCTCAAAAAAAAATATAAAATTTGTCTTCGGCTGGGTGATGGGGATAGCGATTTTGTTTCTTTAACAAGAAATTCAGGATTATAGACAAAGTCCATCAGATGGATTGGTATTGCAGAAAGAATCTATTTGGATGGATTCTGAAACTTTGGGAAAATTGGATCAATATAAACATGATACATGGGATCAGCAAGCCAGAGCTTGGCGAGGTAATGAGGAGACGAAGTACGCCTGTGAACTTCTTCCATAAGCCAGATGCTTGATTCGGCTTTGGTCGGATGGATGAGCATCTCCAATGGATCAACTTCGTCATCGGCCCCAATCCTCATTTGATCCCGTTGCTTCATGCAGAGGTTGGTCAGGTAATGCAGTGGTTGCCCATATAACTTCTTAATTGATGCAGCCAATCCTGCCCAAGAGGTGCAAGGAATAGAGGAGTGAGTCTGTGTGGGGATAGGAACCAGCTGCATGTACTCTTGGTACATTCTCGCTCTTCTGA